>NC_043006.1:52039656-52069656 GCF_006345805.1 Octopus sinensis | reverse complement strand
ATAACCTCTTCCCAGAATTGAGGTGGTTTCATGGCAAAGAATTCATCAAGGTATCTTTTTACGTCATCCAAGGAATTGAATTTTTTATCATTAAGATTATTCTGCAGAGACCTGAATAAGTGGAAATCCGAAGGAGCAATATCTGGGAAATATGGAGGCTGGGGTAACACATCCCAGCCGAACTGCAGCAATTTTTGTCTGGTTCCCAAAGCATCAAGAGCCGAAAATGAACTTTCTTATCTTCCACTTTAAAGGGTTACAGAATTAACACAGTTTATAGGAACATAAACCTTCTTCCACAAAAAGATAGCTTAAACTGTACTCTAAATGGAGGTGTAGTCAAATCTTATTTTATGGACTCAGCCATGTTCTAAAATAAGTCGAAAGGTAAGCTACTATAAATCGGCTCGAACATTCCGGACAGCCCAATAATTACTGAGGACAAGCTCATGTACACTTTACAAATTCAATGTGTAAGAGGAAAAATTTTAATATTCAGTATTGTTTGGCTATTTGAATGACAGCAATGGTATTTCGTTTCTTTATTACGAAGCTCCTTTTTCTTAATGATAAATATGCAGGCAATGTTATAGGTGGGTTAGTCGTTAAGTTAATCACCTATATATTCTTCAAAATCAGTAGGAACTTAACTGCCTCAAAGCAGTTAATCTCGTACTTACCTAGCCATTTTATAAATTCATATATGTACTTGTAACCATGGATCTATTTAACTATGTTCCTAGGTGCTTAAGCAATAAACTCGAAATGCTAAGATTTCAGGCAAAGAAGTAGACTAGCTGACACATTCTGCAAATTTAATCTGTAATTGGAAGAGGGAAAATATGCAAGACCTTATTAAAATCTGACTTGTAAGTCCTTGCTATTGTTGCTCTCTAAATGTCAATGATATATAACTAAATGATATACAACTATATATAACTATATATATATATATATATATATATATATATATATATATATATATATATATATATATATTATATATATATATATATGTACAGCCCCTTTCTTCGTAGACTGCATTCAAAGATTAAAAAGGAAAACATAGATACCTAACTTACATACTAATAAATATATTTACAACCTTTCATAAATAACTTACATGCATGAATACTTTACAAGCATATATATATATACATTGTTTATATATATGTATGTATGTACGTATTATATACATTCCTTTCAAGCATACATACATACTTTCGTACATATATACAAATATACATGCATACACACATACCTATGTAAATATATCAAGATGTATGGAAGGTTAGAAATATATCAATTTCTAATATTGACACACAGTCACATATTTGTACAGAAACGGGTATAGTATTGGTTACAACAACTTTCAGCATGCTCATGATACTTATTTTACTAAAACGTGAAGATGGAAAAGGCAAAGACGATATTGCAAGGTTTGGCCTTAGATGATAAATGGACATGTCTAAACTGTACGATATTTTGTCTGATTTTCTACCGATTCTACTATTTATATCTCGGCTCCAGGAAATACAGCCTTTTATAGAATTAATTCATACGCTGTATAATGTCTAATGTATTTTCATCATATATATATCAACCAAATCAAACATCAGCTGAGGATATATCCTGGATATTTGACTTAGTTTTACCTTGAGCTCCGGGATTCATAACACCGGAACGTAAACTGGACGCCGATCGCTATTGCTGGAACTCATTTTGCAGCTGAGTGGACTGGAGCAACGTGTAATGAAGTGCTTTGCTGAAGAACACAACATGCCATCCATTCTGGGATCGAAACCACGATGTTTTGATCATGGATATTGGATGACATATAATTGTGATGCTTTGAATGTCTGATCCGTAGGATTATAACCTTACGAATATTCCAGGATAAAATATTTGTTTTTATAGATAAAAGATATGTTGTTACATGAGAGTATCTTGTTATGAGAGAGAGAGAGAGAGAGAGAGAGAGAGAGAGAGAAATGATGGGAAGAAACCACCATATGTGTTCAAAAGGTGACTAGGGACTGATTTGAGGCAGTTCAAAAATGGCATCAGAAGAGAATCAGAAACTAATGAAAAAACTAACTATGCGTTAGAAATAAACGTTTCGTGTTTGAAACGCAACTTGAGATAATATATTGATGTATAAATAGTGCACATGAATACGATTGGGGAACAGAGTCCAATCGAAAAAGCACACAAATATGAAAGGTGATATAATAGATATTGATGAGGTGAAAAGATTGGGCGAAGTGCTTAATACGTTCTCTGACACGCGAGATACTTTCAGAGACACGGAAGGAAGAAAACGGACATAAATCTTTTAATTTTGAATTCTAATGGTCTATCTATGAATTATATTTAAACATTTTAAAAGCATTTCGTTGGCAATTTAGATCTTAAAGAACATTTTTGCATAAGTTTTTGTTATATATTTTAAAATTCTGTTTGTCTTTGTAGGTTACACCCCAGAGTTTAGCAGCCAAGAAAGGACTTCGGCCTGGTGATGTCATTCTCAAAATATGTAGTAATATTGTCAAGGACATAAATAACGAAGGAGCTAAGATGGAAATTCTTAGAGCTGGCAATGAACTGGACCTCGTCATTGAGAGGTGAGTTGCTGGGAGTCTTTGTGCTTATCATGTATTGGCTAATGTTACTGTATATGCCGGTCTCGTTGACACAGTGTTGTACAGCTGTTAAGCGTCACTCAGTATAAGGCTAACAAAATGTGCGAGGTTCTAAGGCTTTAAGCTGTTTGTCAGTTTATATGAAGAGGGTACATCACAATCTTTCATCAGTGTATCGTTAGCTTTTGCCACTAATTCAACTTTATAATTATTTATTGGCCATAAATAGACAAACATCTAATATTAAAGCAAATATCCAGCTGGTCAAGGAACATAGCGTTAATGTTCTGGCCACTTGTTTTTTCCTACTCTTTAAGAATCATGTACAGATTCACTTGTTGAAATATCATACATGATTATCTGAAAACTCGGAATGTTTTCTCCTAAATGAAATGTATCTTTGGGTTCTCTTCGTATGGTAATTCAAAGAAGTCTGCATACACTTGAATGATTTTCATTGCCGTCTTCTAACCCATAAGAGGATTTGAACACAACACCTAAAACTAAAGAAGTACTGATTTAGTGGTTCCCAACCTAGGGTTTGCAAAGGTAGTACTGTGGTTCCGTGAATATATATATATATATATATATAAGGATAAGCATATTAAAAGGGGTCCGTGGGAAAACCCATTTAAATAAAAGGGTTGGGAGCCAGTGTACTAATTAGTTATAACGTATCTTGCTTTATTTACAGTACTAACTACCACAACGTAGTAATTATTTATCGAAAGTTATTTGTGTTTTAGAGGGAGCAAAGCAAAGTGTTTGGGAAAAGTCTGCCAGCTCTGACTTTCCAACTCAATACCGAATGACAAACACCGGTTAAATAACAAATAACTTATTTTTTGTGCCGAGGGACAGAATATCATTACAGTGGATTCTTTACTCCAGCTTTATGGTTTAAAACAGATTCGAAGTAAATCACATCTGCTGAATGAGATGCCAGCCTATCACTGATATCATTCTCAGATGGTTTAGCTGACCTCTTCTCGAAAACTTGATGAACAGAATCAATGTAGATTATAAAGATTCTGCTGGGAAATATAGCGAAATAACTGAAGGGGATTTAAGCTAAGAACCGATGGGCAACAAAGTAATAACAACTTGTCTCGCAGGATTTCTCATATCTATAAATAAGTTCAGTGACTTTCTGAATTAATGGAACAGATTTTTCTCGTTTCACACAATTTACATTAGTCCTACTTCGGAACATTCTTCGCTTTTGAGTCTATTTTCGAATATCTTCGCTTGGTCTCGTGCATTTCGAAAGTATCCGGTCAGTATTTATTGGGCCCAATGTTTACCCAAAAGTAAACCGGAGGTTTTCATCCATCAACTTACTGTTCTAACGAAGCAACTCAGCATGCTTTCCTTCGTTAAGGACAGAAATTGCTTGGCATTGATTCTGTCTGTGATGAAAATCATTTATGCTCATATATTTTATTGAAATATTAGCATACACACACACACACACACACACACACACGCCCATATATATATGCGTGTGTGTGTGTGTACACAAACGCACGCACTCACACGCACGCACACACACGCACGCACACGCACGCACGCACACATGCATGCCCGCACGGACGCCCACTCGCACGCACACGCACACACACACGCACGCACGCACGCACATATCACCATTTCTGATAAATCACAACAGCCTTCCAAATATAATCCCCTTATGTTAGGACAGTTTCTCCGTTGACCGTCTATACTAATTATTTATCGTTTTTTTTAGTCAACTCCTCTATCTCTTATCGATAGTTTCATTACAAAAGGACGTCGACAGTTTATACCAATGTATCCCATCAAAGGCTTATAGATAAAGAAGGAATCTTCCAATAGGATCTTGTGCGAAAGGTACCATATTGTTTCCATCTGGGCACTGAAATTTGATCCGAACTTTTTATTCCTCTTTGAAGAGTGAAACGTTTCAGGAAGATCTAAGAACCTTTAAGATCTATAACTGAAACAGATTAAACTCATTATGTGGTACAAGACTTCTGGATATTTTACGAGAATAGGAAGTGAACTTAAAGAATATTTCTCTTTTAATTTTTGATTGAAACAGTTACTGATGAAAGATATTTATAATAGTAATATCTAGTATACAGTCGGTATTTTTTCAACAACTTCTAACATTTTTAGTGTATGAAAGATTACACACACACACACACACACACACACACACACACACACACACACACACACACGTATATATATTATATATGTACGCATGTATGTATATATGTATGATTGTGTGCATGACTGTATGTATATATGTATGTTTATTTACTTGTATTGTACTGTGTTGTTATATATATATGTGCGCTTATGTGACGTTCATTATGCTATGTGACTCCCAACATCTCAGCCTTCCATATGAACGCCACAACGCAGCAGATGGATAAAAACCAACATGTTACAACGGTAGGTAACTCGGAACATATTTCTCAACATAAATGAAAAGAAGACATCACATGTATTTTGATCTGTGTGCAGTGCAAGGCTTAAAGATTTTCTATTTGGGGCAACTAATTTCCACAACTGTGCACAGTTTCTCTTCTCTATTCTAAATCATTATATCAAGTTTGTTGTGCTTACATCAGGTCTGTTGCTTATATCAGGTCTGTTGTGCTTACATTTTATTGAGGTCTTCACTGAGACATTCCACCAGTATTCCTTTTTATTATGAGTGGCTATGGCTTCTACCAAGCTGTGGGTTCATATTTCTTTTTCCGCGGGGTTATCCTTCCGACAGATTTCATTATAGAGTGTTCTAGCTACAACGTCATGTCTTATCGGTAGATAATACAGTGATGACATTTTCGGACAACTACTTATGATGTGGTTGATATCTTCGATGTTAACTCTACAAAGTGTCTATTGGTTGTCATATTTTACTGCTTTTCCTACATCTTTATCCTTTTGTGCATCATGCACTTGGTTGATATTTTGGGACTTTCATGACGTTTTCGGTTGCATTGCCTGTGTAAATGTATCAATATGTCCCAAATGGTTGTCAAATGTTACTTTCTACTCAATGGTTTCTTCCAAAATCTTCGCACGAATCTCTAGGAGAGAGGCAAATCGAGGGTAGCAGGCGTAAAGTTGAATTATTTTATCAAGCAAAGAGTCTGATTCTTAGTTAATAATATTGTTATTAACACTTACTTAATAACATCGATGTTCATAACAAGTATTATGCCTGGTTTGCATAAAAAACGAATAGCTGTGAACAAGCACATTCATTACACACTCATCACACACACACACACACACACACACAAACACACACAAACACACACAAACACACACACACACACACATACACACACAAACACACACACACTCATACACCACACACACAAACACACACACACACACTCATACACACACACACACTCATACACACACACACACTCATATACACCAGACACATGCACATATGTTTTTTCATGAATATACTATATGTATGTGTGTGTGTAAGTTTGTATGTTTGTGTATGAGTATGATTTTTTATTTATTTAATATTTGGATACCATCTTCAAATATTTAGTTGAACGTATCAATCCAAGAGCTCATTTTAGTCTGGTATTTATATTATCGATCTATTCATTATCAATATGTTAAGGGACGAAATAAATCAACAATAGTTTTCAAGCGGTGTAAACGTAAACACAGACACACGCACAAATGTACATACATACATACATACATACATACATACATACATACATACATACATACATACATACTTACATACATGCATGCATACGTTTATACATACATACATGCATGCATACATACATACGTACATACATACATACATACATACATACATACATACATACATACATACATACATACATACATACATACGTACATACATGCATACATAGATGCATGCATATATACATACATGCATACATACACATACATACATATATACATACATACACACATATATACATACACACGCACATACATACACACACATATATAATACATACATACACACGCACATACATACATACATACATACATACATACATACAACATACATACATACATACATACATACATACATACATACATATATCAGATCCTACGTCTGCAAATGGTGTACAAGAGCAAATTTATCAGATACGTTGTGTCTAAATATATCTCAATATAAATTTCCCGGAACCATTTGAGAATAAGGATTAACATTTTGATAATCTTGTGAGAACAATGCTGTAAATATTTCGTGGAAAAAATATTTTTAACCATTGTCTTTTAACGGATATGTAAGAATTCAAGTTTTATAAATTCCTTGTAAATTTGAAGCATCAAATGATTCAGCGTTTAATACATGAGTCATTAAAACAGCAATATTGAAAACAAAAGTTTGAAAACATAAGAAATGTACTTAAAATAACAATACGAAGAGTCATTAAAATCGGCAGCAATTCTTCCAATCTTGAAGCCTCAAAATAATAAGAAAAATTAAATGAATACGTTGAGATCACGAAAAGACATTACAAACCATAAACCAATTGTTTCTTATATAATTTATCGAGTGTCGTTTTCATTATACTCTTTACTCTTTACTTGTTTCAGTCATATGACTGTGGCCATGCTGGAGCACCGCCATTAGTCGAGCAAGTCGACCCCAGGACTTATTCTTTGTAAGCCTAGTACTTATTTTATCGGTCTCTTTCGCCAAACCGCTAAGTTACGGGGAAGTAAACACACCAGCATCGGTTGTCAAGCGATGTTGGGGGGACAAACACAGACACACAAACATATGCATACACACATACATATATATACATATATACGACGGGCTTCTTTCAGTTTCTGTCTACCAGATCCACTCATATGGCTTTGGTCGACTCGAGGCTATAGAAGAAGACACTTGCTCAAGGTGCCACGCAGTGGGACTAAACCCGGAACCATGTGGTTCGTAAGAAAGTTACTTACCACACAGCCACTCCTACGCCTATTTAGTAAAAATTAAGTTTCAACGCATTTCAAAAAATTGCCGCTTCATTCACAGTGGAATCTTCGACGAAATAAACTGTCTCAATTTAGAGAGTTGGGATACCGAACAGATTTACCAAAATCAAATCCAAGTATCAAAATAAATGTCAAAAATGCCCTGCCAGAAAGACGCTGAACGGTTTGAAGTATTTAGGTTTTAGCGTTCATTGGCGCAGGCTTTGCACCTCGGTGAATGGTTAGTGAAAGATAACTCAAGGCTAGTGGATTAGTGAAAATAAATCGTAGTTTCTGTACTTTTGTTTGTTGACTCATGGCTAAAGTCGTGTACGTACTGTAACACAAGTAGTTTGCTAACCAGTTATACACTGTTGTCTCCTGGGTGACCAATTGATTAACAACTCGTATGTTTCTGTCATTTACCATTATAGGAAGAATTTTGTTGTCCTCATCTAGTCTTTATTGTCCAATGAAACCATTAAACATTGAGGCAACTCCAGAGCGACATAAGCTTGGATCAATTGAAATAAATCACACAAACCTGTCTATAAATGCATGTATTTGTATGCACACTTACCTACACGCATGCATAAATATGTATCTTATGTCTGCTTATATATTTAGACACGCACTTATACTCACAAATATAGTGTATGAACGCATGTATAGATCTACTAGTATACATGTATGTATGTATGTATGTATGTATGTATGTATGTATGTATGTATGTATGTATGTATGTATGCATGTATGTGTATGTATGTATGTATGTATGTATGTATGTATGTATGTATGTATGTATGCAGATTTGTATGCTTTGCTTTATATATGTACTCTCATGCATATAGTTGCATATCTAGACATGCTCATATATATTTAAATGATAAACTTCTGGCAAGTTTTACAGATTTTTACAGTTCAATTGATGGATTGGATCTGTAGTCTTCGAATTAGCTTTCTCCTTTCTGGTTTTGAGAAGCCTAATTTTCAAGATTGGTATTTAGGCAGTGTATTACATATTCCAGGGCCCCAATAATTACAGGTATAGACCTGAATTCGTAATTTGGATAGAGTAACTGCAGATTTCTTTGTATTTCAACGTAGGTATTCTCTTTATCACTTACCTTCAGCTTTATGTTAACATTCACTGGGCAACTAATTTCCACAACTGTGCACAGTTTCTCTCTTCTAATCCAAATCATTATATCAGGTCTGTTGTGCTTACATTTTATTGAGGTCTTCTCTGGGACATTCCACCAGTATTCCTTTTTATTATGAGTGGCTATGGCTTCTACCAAACTGTGGGTTCCTATTTCTTTTTCCCCGGGGTTATTCTTCCGACAGATTTCACTTTAGAGTGTCCTAGCTACAACATCATGTATCCTCGGTAGATTATACCGTGATGACATTTTCGGACAACTACTTATGATATAGGTTATATCTTCTGTGTTAACTCTACAAAGTGTGCATTGGTTGTCACATTTTACTGCTTTTCCTGCATCTCTATTCTTTTGTGCATCAGGTATTTGGTTGATATTTCCTGTTCCTGGACTGCAAACGCATACCCTTCAAAGTGGGAAGTAGTAATCCGGCTATTGATCCATGATAAACTGCTTTGATGATCGATATTACTGTCATCTTTCTACTAACATATCCATATAGACTCATCCTTACATCTGATGATACATTGCGGTAGAGTCGTGCCACTTCTTTGGGTATGTATTCTAGGTTATCAGACAAAGAATATTGCTCAAGGAGCTGCCTTCCAAGTTTTATAGGAGAAACGGTCAAATCATTGATGGAGACGTTACTAGTCTGGTTTGTAGTTTTCTCCCTTTTCACAACCATATAACAACATTTATCCCGACTAAACTTCAATCCTGCATCCTTTGAGAATGTTGTAACTAGGTCGAGGATCTTTTTCCTCTCATGCATATCTTTATATATAAAAGTAAAGTTGTGTGTCTGTCTCCTACGATTTAGATTCCTAACTACTCCCACATTTTGCGGTGCAGTTTAACAAAAAGCGGGTATCTTATAGTCGGGATTCATATCGAGCCCTTCTGGGTATTAGCGCGCGTCTACGATGAGTCTACGATTTAAAAAAAAAATTATCATAATTTTTTCCCATTTTTAATGCATTTTTTTTGCTATTATATAAGGGAAGTAACTCGCGTCGACGATGAGTCTACGATTTAAAAAAAAAATTACCATAATTTTTCCGCATTTTTAATGCATTTTCGCTCGGTTTATATAAGGGAAGTAACTCTCTATAAATGCTTATATAGTTATTTCCCTTACAAACCCGAGCAACGCCGGGCGATACTGCTAGTTCTTTACATAAAGTTTTAAGTCATCCACAAAGAAAGTGTGTAATTTTGATATTTACGTTTCCTTGTAAACCAGTGAGATATCCTTCATACTACCTTAACATGAATGACAAGAGGTTTACAGAAAGTATATACAACATCACAGAGAGGTTGTCTCATTGGAATATGCCTTTGCGATACTGTATTTTATCAGTGATAATACAGTCACTCTTTGAGTTTAATTTCAAGACGGTGGTCCACGATGATGTCAGGTCAGCTATAGCTTTGACTATGCTCACTGGAACTTTTGCAAGTTGAAAGGCTTCTAGCATTCATGAGTGGAGAACAGAGTCAAAGGCTTTCTTGTAGTCTAGTCACATTGAATCTAAGTTCCTCCTATGCTCTCGCACCTCTGACACCACAGTTTTGTTGATTAACAATTGCTCGGCACATCCCCAGATTCTCTTTTTCCCAGCTGCTTGTCATTTGTGATGATGCTATTGGTTTCCCAAAACTCCCGGAGGAAGAGGTTTACACCTGATGTATATATCTTATACATTAAGTTCTGGCATGCAATTGGCCGGTAGTTTTTTGCCATGTGGGTGGTTCTGCATTTGGAAATCAATTTTGTCTCTGGCAGAGCTAACTAGTATGTATGTATGTATGTATGTATGTATGTATGTATGTATGTATGTATGTATGTATTTATGTATGTATGTATGTATGTATGCATGTATGCATGTATGTATGTATGTATGTATGTATGTATGTATGTATGTATGTATGGATGTATGCATGCATGCATGTATGTATGTATGCGTGTTTGTAAACAACTTTCAATAAAAGTTTCATGATTACCCAAGCTTATTAAGTCTGGATAGTCATTCTTTTTGAGTGCCTGATTACTTAACAGACCCGGGTGCGCCCTGCGATCGCAGCACGGTTGCATGTATTATCCCTCCTAAAGATTCGTACACGTGCGTGTGTGTGTGTGTGTGTGTGTGGTGTGTGTGTGTGTGTGTGTGTGTGTTGTTCCGTAATAAATTCCCGAGCTAGACCTTCTCTTCTGGGAGCAGACTTCTATTGAAAACTGTTTATAAATATATTGTGTTTATTTAATGAAATATCTGGAAATGACAACTACAGAAACTTCGTGATATCTAATATCTTTCGGTTTCAATACAAAACACCACTGTTTACAATATCGTTATCGTTAAAAGGACATTCATTGTTTTCGTAATTATGTTATCAGACATGAAGGTATAATATCTTTAACATACACATGACTGTTATTTACATATTTCAAAGTGATTCTATATTTATTCAAACGGTTTCTTTAGTAAAATAGTAAATAAAAAGCTATTTGGCTGGCAATGAAGAAACGTAATTGGCTACGTGATAAAAGAATTTTGTTTCAAGTGTTACTTTCAACTACCTTATTGACAGCAAAGAAGTGACGAGGTTTCGATGAATTTCCTGTTATTTTTCCCAAGACCCGACTTTTCGTCCGGTGTCAATTTGTCCAACGTCACTTTGTTCACCACGTCTTTTGGTCCGACGTCTTTTTGTCTCATGAATTTTTTCGTCCAACGATTTTTGTCCAATTTTAAATAAAGTCTTTAGAAAACATGGTGAACATCGAAATGAAATAATCATTGAGAATTTTATCTATAAGATTTGTCGTTGAACAAAAAAATCATCGGACAAAAAGACGTCGGACGAAAAGACGTGGACGAAAAAACGTTTGACGAAGTGATGTCGGACGAAAAGACATAGCACCATTTTTCCTTGACAGGAAATACGTTTGCATGAATGAAATTTATAACAATTTTTCAAACAAGGAAGGAAATATAATATCCGGTAGGGATCAGGAGAACACTTAGTACCGGCTTCCGATTATTCATATGAAATTTCAGACCTCTCCCACGAATTATGTAACACAAATATATATCTACACATCTATATTTACACACGTTGTCACACATACATACACACGTTCTCATCCTTTCACATATATATATATGCTTGTATATATATATATGTGTGTGTGTGTGTGTGTGTGTGTGTTGTGTGTGTGTGTGTGTGTGTGTGTGTGCGTGTGTGTAGGTGTATATATATATATACATACATACATACACACGCGCAGGCATACAGACACACAAACATACACACACACACACGCACGCACGCACGCACACATATATAATCTAAAAAAATTTTATGAGCAGTAATATTTATGTAGTCGTGGGTTATAGTCGGTCAGAAAGTTACCATTGGTTTCACGTCCATTATTGCTCTTAGCAATACAGGTGACTTGTTAAACCTGTTGGCCTGAGGAACATGACCACTTTACTGATGGGAGGTAATGTAAAGAAGTTATGTGCCTCTGGTCAGCAGGTCTGGTGAATAGACTCTATTGCTAAGAGCGATTATTGATATGAAGCTTACTGACTGGCCATAACTAACTACAGGATATGTGTATGTATGTATGTATGTATATGTTTAAATGCATATACATATGTTCAGACTTTTGTGTGTGTATGTGTTTGTATGTGCCTGTATGTGTGTATGTGTGTGTGTGTGTTTGTATGCATGTGTGAGTAATGTGCGTGAATATATGTGTGTGTCTGTGTGTATGCATGTGCTTACGTTTACATAAATGCAACTGGCTTACTTCTCCAAATTACTCTTCAATTTGAAATGTTTTAGTTAAATCCACTTGACGCACATATACACGCCCTTCTTTGAGAAAGCCATTATCATCAGATACTGTCATTCCTCATGTAAAACTGACACCTAATGCCCGTCGAAGAAAACTTAAAAGACTGAATGCCCAACACGATTTCCTGTTTATATAAAACACGCGTTCACAAACACCCCTTTCACTCAAAAACATAAAGATTATAATAATAAATAGAATAGGATATGTGCAGGTGTGTGAGGGAGTGTGGCAATAGGTAGAAACAGGGAGAGGGAGAAAGAGATAGAGAGATAGAAAGAGAGAAAGAAAGAGAGAGTGATATACAGATAAATAGAGAGGGAGAGGTACATCGAGTATCATATACTACTTCAGAGAACGGGAGAAGAAAAGACTTAAAGGAAAGAGATATAAGATGACCGACGAGACACTGCTACCGACACATTTGTCAGCTGTCACTGTTGACTAGAACTAAATCTAAAAAGCAGACGACACTGTAGACAGGAGGAAATGGAAATAGCAAACGACACATATCACGTGATCAAAGGGCGAGAAACAATTAGAGTGTATTCTCAGATGTTTATGTCATGGTTGTAACGTAATTTAATTTAATTTTTGTCATATATAAATACATATACATATATATATATAATATATATATACATATATATATATATATATATAAATTTGTGTGCGTGTGTATATACACTCACACACATACACACATATATATATATATATATATATATACATATATGTATATGTATGTATAAGCATTTGAACGTATGTGTGTGCCTGCTTATTTCTGTTTATCTCTCAGAGCAAACACACATGGTCACACACACGCACGCGCGCGTGTGTGTGTGTGTGTGTGCGTGTACGTATATACTTACAGCAAGAGATAGTCTCAAAGTGTCTACACCTTACAAAATTTTTGCTCTGCTATACAAATAGAGCTCATGCTTAAACAGATTTTTGAAGATGAGGCGTCTCTCCACAGCGCAAAGATTACATTTCTTTTCTATATTCCCGTAAAGATTCAATGGTCTTTTATTTGATGTTGCTATTGAAATGTTCTTCTCTTAAGTTTCTAAGAGATTGTTGGCTAATTATCGATGAGTAAAAAAAAAATTTTTTTAAAACAGAAATATTGCTGGAGAATACTTGTTTGAACTTCTCTCCTGGCATGACTGTCTATTGTTTACGTGACACAACAAAGTTTTGTTTTATGGAGGCTACTCCTGTTTCATAAATGACGTGTCTGCGATACGAGACATAATTTGCAGGATTGTGTTGGTATTTCTGCATGATCATTTAGCCTTAGACATTCTGGGAGAGAGTGTACGTGATATATCTGTCGTCTTTGTGATGTAACTACAGTTTAGTTAAAGATTGTCCTGATAAATTGCTTTCTAAATTTATAATCAACCGGAAGGTTTTGTGCATTACCATTTAGAAAAGTCTATGTGGTATTAGCTCTGACACTAAATAAAACGGACACACCTTTTATGGGGCGGTAACTGGAATTCACTGAGTAGATAATGTCTTTGAATCGACGACTTAGTAAAGCATTATTGTAGTAGTTTTTCTTATTAAAGATAAAATCATTTGATTTATGTATTAATGTGTTTATGCATGTTTGTGTACATATATATATGTATATGTTTATTTGCGTGTGTGTGTATGTGTGTGTGTGTGAGAGAGAGAGAGAGAGAGAGAGAGAGAGAGAGAGAGAGAGTACACACACATACACATATATAAGGTTCAAATGTACTGAAAATTAAGACAAAGACAAGTGAGAGAACAATAAGCAGATGTACTAGTTTGACACTCGGGAAGAATGGAAAAGTCTTTGATGTTTCGAGCCTACATTCTTCGACAGAAAGGGGTTAAAAAATGGAGAAAGAAAGGAAAAACGGAGAGAGAAAAGATGTGTCGGGATAAACGATTTAACATGATGATGATGATGGTGGTAGTGGTGGTGGTATATATATGTGGGTGCGTGCGTGTGTGTGTGTGTGTGTGTGTGTGTGTGTAAGTGCCGATACCTTGAAAAATCTACCAAAAACTCCAGATAAATATACACGTGGCTGAAAGCGGGCTTGTGGAAGAAAATTTAAAATGTACAATTATTTGGGTTTATATTTCCCCGAGTATTGTGTTGACGAAGGAGGAGGGCTTGTTTATTGCTTTAATCTAGAAATTGGAAACAATTCACAATTAACGTGAGGTCTTTTAAATTTTCTTTCACTAGCCCGCTTTCAGCTATGTGTATATTTAGCTGGAGTTTTTAATAGTTTTTTTTAAGGTATCGGCTCTTCAAGCATGCTGGAGATAGGTCGTTTTCACCCTTGCACCTTTAATATAATTATATGCATATGTACATTATTATTAATTTAATGTATAAATTGCCTGTAATTGCCTATAAATTTTTACAGTATGCTAAAAATTGCTAAAAATCATTAACGTGATTTTTATCCTTATAGTCTATTATGCATTTATATATATATATATATATATATATATATATATATATGTGTGTGTGTGTGGTGTGTGTGTGTGTGTGTGTAAGGCAAATAAGAAAATGAAGAGGATAAAAAAATCGACAAACATCAGCCTGTAAACATTCAATTATATCTATTTATTAATTGATTACAATCATATGTATAAGTGATCTAAATAAACGAATGAAATAAGCCAATAAATAAGTAAATATATAGATAAATAAAAATAAACGAGTAAGAATAAATGAGTGTACAAATACTAAACTCTCACAGCTGTTTCTACCATGGGGTTGCCCAATGTACCACATCACGCCAGTGATATAAAGGGATTTTACAAAGGTTGAACAAACATTGGACAGGGGTTGGACAATGGTTGAGCCCCAAGGCTGTGGGGAAGTATATATATAGCGTAATATATATATATATATATATATATATATATATATATATATATATATATATATATATATATAATTCATAAATGAGGGCAAAGGAAAAAATTCTAATGCCAAATATACCGAAAAATTGGACATATTGTCCATTAACCATAATGGACAATATGTCCAATTTTTCGGCATATTTGGCATTAGAATTTTTTTCCTTTGCCCTCATTTATGAATTGTTTATAAATTTAACCGTTAAAGGTATTCTTTAATATGCTGGCCATTGATAAAATTTTTTTCGAGAAAATATTTTTCTTTCGAAAAGAATTTTATCCTCACATTTGATATATATATATATATATATATATATGAAGGCAGTCTGCCCTGAAACAAAGTTTGACCACATCAAGCACAAATATATCGTTAGCTCCTCGAATGAGAACAGATATGGCTTTTGAGCCCAGAGAGTCTCTTAAAAAAAGACTTTCTATAAATATTGCAAACTTGTCTCAGTTCTGAATCTGTCATTTCATTGTGCTCTTTGAGCATGTTCAGATGCCTCTTCAGACCTATACACACACATACACACACACATACACACACACATATATATATATATAATATATATATATATATATATATATATATATATATATATATATATATAAACAATGCGGATGTGTGTTCGTCTGCATGTGTAAGCACTTAAAAATATGTAGTGTTTAATTATACTTTGAGTGGCATTGGGTAAGCCCACTTTTTCTAAATTAATACTTATACTAGGGATAGTTTCGAATCATAATGCACTAAGAACAGTTTTCACAGTTGTGTTGTTTTCAATGGGCCGACAGAACGGATTTCCTTGTTACTGTGGAACTCTTCTTGAGGAATGTGCGCAAAGATATCGGGCAAATGGTTTTTACCATATATGTATGCAGACCTAGACGCATTATGTGTGTGTGTGTGTGTGTGTGTGTGTGTGTGTATTCAATACAAACAGGAACAAGTAAGAAAAACAACAACACGTGGACGTGGAACAAGTACTGTATTATTATTGGACGGTCAGGAAAGGAAAGAAAAGAAAGAGGATTTCACGTTTCGAGCGGAGCTCTTCATCAGAAATATAGAAAAAGTTCAAAGATGGGAAGACGGAGAAAGAAAATCGCCAACGTCTGTGTATGTATGTATGTATGTATGTATGTATGTATGTATGTATGTATGTATGTATGTATTTATGTATGTATTATGTATGTATGTATGTTCAGACACATGCACATACATAAGTACATATTGGGTCATCCCATAAATAATGCGGTTTTTTTCAATTGCATATACATGTTTGTGAGAAAATGCATTTAGCGATAAGTGATTTGTATTTGAATTACCGTCTATTACCTAAATCGTAGATTAGTTTTGGTTACATGAAAATATGACAAAATTACAAGGAATCTCACACGTCCGAATTAGAAATGAAACCTAACGCAGTATTAAAACTCATATATCATTAAATATTCCACCTGTGAAATTCAAAGACGGGTTGCTATTTTATGCTCCAAACAAGCTCCTAAAAACAACTATTTTAAAACTTTTTAGGGATTCAGACATATTTTATATTCCATTTTGTTTTCATTGGGTTGTCCAGAAAGTTCGTGCCGATTTATAGTAGCTTACCTTTCGACTTATTTTAGAACATGGTTGAGTCCATAAGATAGGATTTGACTACACCTCAATTTAGAGCACAGTTTAAGTTATCTTTTCGTGGAAGAAGGTTTATGTTCCAATAACCTGTGTTAATTCTGTAACCCTTTAAAATGGAAGATTAAAAAGTTCATTTTCGGCACTTGATGCTTTGGGAACCCGACGAAAATTGCCGCAGCACGGCTAGCATGTGTTACCCCAGCCTCCATATTCCCCAGATATTACTCCTTCGGATTTCCACTTATTCAGGTCTCTGCAGAATAGTCTTAATGGTGAAAATTTCAATTCCTTTGATGATGTAAAAAAGATACCTTGATGAATTCTTTGCCATGAAACCACCTCAATTCTGGGAAGAGGTTATTTTCAAGTTAAAGGAAAGATGGAGATGCATTGTGCAACAAAATGGTTCATATTATTGGTTGATTGAAAATGTAATGGCAAGAATTTATTGAGCTTTTTCTTTCCTTTAAAAATTGGCACGAACTTTCCAGACAACCCAATAATTTAAACCCATGTTAATTTTACTAATATGAGTTAACTTAACGTTTGGTTTCTTTTTTTTTTTTTGTAGGGATTTCAGTAAAGTTCCACCAAAGCCAGCACCAAAAGTTAAGGCTCGACCTAAGTCTTATTCCTCTGATCAAGACTTAGAATGTTTTCAGTGTATGGTTAATCCGAATCTACAATCAAGATCTTTCCGAATTCTTCAAGAGACGCTGGAACGTAAGTCAATAATCTGATGTATTACTTTTAATCGGACTTAATTCCGTACAGATCTATTTTGAGATTTTTCCTAACACACACACACACACACACACACGCACGCACACACACACTCACACACACGCACACTCACACACACGCACATACACACACATACACACACGTATACACACACACACGTGTGTGTGTGTGTGCACATATACATACGTACACACACATGTATAACACGAAATTTCAGAAGGGGTATATATATTGATTTTAGCCGCCGATGCACTCATATATTTATTAAATACACGCATCTAGCATGTTTATACAACCTCACCGTGGACAGGAAGAGAGGGATCGATTATACAGCTGCTTCATATCCCAATAGTCTCATCAGCAGTCACGTTATATTTCAGTGTAGTTATATTAAGTGCCACTGTCATTAGTCTTATACTTAAATCAGGTAGACTGCTTTCAACATTTAACACATTTCCAGGCAGAATGCTTAGCGACATTTCGTTCGTCTTTACGTTCTGAGTTCAAATTCCATCGAGGTCGACTTGGCAAAAGGCATAGCGACATTTTGTCCACCTTTTCGTTTTGACTTCAAATTCCGCTGACGTTGACTTTGCCCTTCATCTTCCTGGGGTCGATTAAATGAGTACCAGTTGAGCACTGGGGTCGATGTAATCGACTTGTCTCCTCCACTAAAATTGCTGGCCTTGTGTCAAAATTTGAAATCATGATTATTATTTCTAAGACTGCCTATAACTATAGTCATTAGAGTGTCGGGTAAAATCAAAATGCCTTGTGGTATTTGTTCGAGCACTTTCCGTTCAAAGTTCAAATCCCGCAAAGTCAAAAAGCAATGTCGATAAAATAAAGTAATTGTCAAGTACAGGGGTCGACTAACCTTCACCCCATAACATTTCTGACCTTATGCCAAAATTTGAAATAAAAGCAGCGAGCTGGTAGAATCATTAACGCGTCGAACAAAATGCTTAGCTGCATTTCTTCTGGTTCTTTACGTTCTGCTTTCAAAGCTCATCGAAAACAAGGCAGCAATCAACTGGATGAAGTATCAGAGCGTCGGAGAATGTTTTATGAAATTAAATTTTAAAGTTGTGAAGTCGAATCCCGCTGAGGTTGCCTTTCCTTCTTTTTGGGCCGATAAAACGAAATACTAGTCAAACACTAGGATCGATGTTATCGAATAATCCCATCTTCACAAAACTGCTGGTTTTATGTCTAAATCGGAAACAACTATATTTATTGTCAAAAGTCATTCGAATATCGAATGCGTGCGTTCGTGTACGTACACACACAAGTTTCCAAGCTGAAGATAACGTCCCCTTCTTTTAGGCTACCAATCTCCGAGACCCTGGAGGGGGACATCAAGGCAACCCTTTACTCTTCTCACTAAGCATCTAATCAAGAAAAGAAATCACCCAATATAATTTCGTTTTCATTATAAAGTTCCACAAATATATTTTGTGATTTTCTTAATGAAATAGTAATTTATTAAATCGTTTCATATTTCTAGGTTTGCCACCGGTTGAGCTGACACCACCCACAGTTACTGAAAATTCTTCTGAGGACAGGAATTCCGGAGTTTACGTAGAAAACGACACACAGTGGGCGTCTCCACCAGTGGATGAAAACTCACACAACCAAGACGAAATAGTTCCCGAAACTAGCGGTTAATATACATACATATATACATACACACACACACATACGTATATATGTACGTAAGTGTATGCAAATGTATGTATGTATATATATATATAATATATATATATATATATATATATATATATAATATATATGCGTATATATGTATGTACGTATGTATGTATGTATATATATTATATATATATATATTATATATATATATATATATATGTATGTATGTATGTATGTATGTATGTATGTATAAGTAACTAACGACTTTACATAGAATAGAGTAATAATTCTCCCCAGTCACAACCGTGGAGTTAAAACCTTCCTGATTTTCAACGTCAATTATGACAGAAAGTTTTTAAAATGTGTATATGTGTGTATGTGTCTGAGTATTGTGACGCTCACCCCAGACACGCATATACACACGCATATATACAGCTAAATGTATATATAGTGTGCATTTAACATGGACTTGTGTGACCAAAGAGTGAATTCTCCACATAAAGACTGCCAGACTATCAAACAACCATTGTAACATCTTTCCAGTTAATGACTAACTTTTACCACACATTTATGATACAAAAAAAAATATCATTGTCTAGCATTCTTAACTCAGTTTTTTACTGCTTGGAATGTTTTATCTTAAACATATGTTATTTATAGCGGCCCTATAACACCTTTTATACTAAAAAAATACAATCTCTGTGCTTAGATTATAACCTCAAAAATATTTTTGTCGTGTACCATGGAGTTTGAAGTAAAAGCTTAGCTTACACCTTGAGCCGAGTTTTTATGACGTGTTATGATTTTTAATGGAACCATTTAAATTTTACTTCTTTCGCAAATGGCATAATGTTATTTGCGATATGTTTCCTATTCTAAAAATTTAGCCCATTTGTGACTATTCTAAAGAAACACTTAATCAAACTTAAGCTGTTAAACTCTGAGATAAAAGAAAATTTACCGGTTTGAGTTAGAGAAAAGAACAATGTTTTAAACTAATGAAAAGTCCGCTCTCACCCAGTGAGATGTTAGTCACAACTAATTATTTTTATTGTTATTACGAATATGATTCGAGAGTGGTGAACTGGCAGAGTCGCTAGCTTGACAGGTAAAACGTTTAGCACATTTCGTCCGTCTTCAAGTTCTGAGTTCAAGTGCCACTGGGGTCGACTCTGATTTTCATCCTTTCGGGGTCGATAAATTTAGTACTATTTGAGTACTGACGTCAATGTGACCAACTCACTCGAAATTACTGGCCTTGGGCTTAAACTTAAAACCAATATGATTTGGCGAGCGGGTAGAATGCTTAGCAGCGTTTCTTCTAGCTCTTCAAACTCTGAAGATCAAATTCTGTGAGATCGACTTTGCCTATCATCCTTTTGTGGTCAATAAAATAAATACTAGTTGGCACCTGCGTCTAAAATTGCTGACCTTATACGAAAACTTGAAACCATTATTAATATGAATAATGACACCACAGACAATCAGCAAACTAGACTAACAATATGGAAATTGCGTTATTTTCTTGATTTCAAATGGAGTTTAATTTTTTTCTGTAGCTATATTGAAAAGTGCAGAAACTTACAAAGAGAAGTATGAACCCATTGTTTTAATTTTACAAGGATTTGTCTGGATGCGAATCGGATTAGAGTACATTCCCATTTCAAATCAGATTGGTGAATTTTTCTCTCGCCAAGTGACATTCACGAACGAAATTGAACTCTGTAATTCAAGCTAACATATATGTCGTCAGTTATACCATGATTATGTCACCCACAGCAATAACATTTACTATCTACAGTAGTAAATGTTACTGCTGTAGATGATATTTACTGCAAATTATATTGAGTTTTTTTTCTGGTACTTCACAGCAAAAATGACTGAATCCAATCATCACCCTTCTCTGAAACTTTGAAATAGGCAGAAAAAAAAGTTTCAATTTTGGCAACAACATTATTGTAAATAAAGTACTTTAGCACTGGTGAAATTATTTCTGGTATATATATTTATATATATCAAATAGTAATATAACTAATGTATTTTAGCGGATGTGTATAGCTAACAGAAGCGATTCCAGTATATCGCTGGCAGTTATATTTTTTTAAATCTTATTTCGTTAGGTCCAGAGTTATTTAATATTGATCTCAAATTTTGTCATAAGGCCAGAAATTTTAAGGAAGAGTAAGTTTACTACATTGACCCCAGTACACAACTGGTACTTTATTTTTTATTGACCCTGAAATGATAAAAAGTAAAGTCGATCTCGGCAAAACTTGAACTCAGAACATAAAGACAAACGAATTGCCGCTAAACATTTTGCCCGGCGCGGTAACGATTCTGCCAGCTCACCACCTTAGGGTTGTAAAATACTGAGGCCGACCTGAACTCCATTGAAACTCGGAAGTACAAAGACGATACTGTATTTAGTACATGAAGGGCATTTTGTCTGGAATTGCATCAATTTATTCTTATTGACAACTGAACTGTTCCAGAGAAGCACTGTATCGCCAGGAGAATATTGGTTGTGATCTTCCGAAATCAAACACAAGTCCCAATTTCGCATTGAAACTAACACATTAACATGTGTTACTAATGTTTCAGTGAATGACGTAAACACCAAACAATTTCATTCCCTTATTCTAGAAATTTGTTGATCTTTGTGGTTTGTGAAAGAAATCCATTTATCAGAAAAGTATTATTTATTGTTTCCAAGCGTTATATCTAATATATTATTATAAATTTGTTGATCGTGTATAAACTTTGAAAGACTACAGAAATCAGAAATATTATTTTGTTGTGTATTAAATATTTATTTCGTTTTATATTTTCCTTGAATTTTACTAAATTTTCTAATAAATTTAAATCAAACCCTCTTTAGAGAAAAACAGTGTTAATTTTTTTTTTAACAAAATTTTCATTAAAATTATGTATGCTAATTCTAGATAGCCGTATTCTATTTTTCAATTGTACTTTTACTGATTTCAGTCATTGCTTTGCGGCCAAGCTGGTGCACCGCTTTTATGCTTATTAGTTCATATGGGTGCCAGCACTTATTTCAGCCTCTTATTTATTTTATCGATCCTATTTCGTAAATGGTTTCAATATCAGAACAGAAATATAATATAAATTTCCAATTATAGAATCTGTTTTCTATGAGTCTGTAGATGGTTAAGGTGAAGCGTGGTGTGACCATCTAATAATGACTCAGATCAGAAGGCTGTAGTAATGCATGTAATGCGCCAGTGAGGAAAAGAGAGAGACACAACCGAGTAGAAGGTTTAGAGAAAGTCTTTATTGGTATGTTAACATGTGTGTGTCATGTATACAAAATAAATGACAGGCTGTCATGAGAACAAAGTGTATGTGAGTCTGCGTGTGCTTTAAATACATATAAGAACAACGAATAGGAAGAAAATGAAATTCTAGAATGAGAGGTTAGACGAATGTTCATAGACACATGAATGAGAAATACCAGTTCGTTGTCAATTGTACACGTTGATAGAAATACTGTATTAAGAAGTTGTGGCGATGATGCAGGACCGGTTGTGGTATTTGTCGTACGAAGTTGTGGTTGTAATACTGCTGCCTGGGTTACTTGTACAGCTGTTAACCATGGAACCAAAGACCTAGAGAACGAGTTGCTGGATTTTTATAAATAACAGTAGGCTCAAATTGGATTGTGAACAAGCTGTCTCACTTGATCTTATTTAGGGACTTCGATTGGTTATGGTGCATATTGGCGCGTTAGAGTAGGAGACAAATTACGCCAATACCAACCAATCAGAGTAGTCGACACAACGGGGTCCAAATAGCGGCCAAAGGTTAGTTGTTATCTGCTACGTTCGTATGTACGTATATATAATAAAGGGGAGAGAGGAATTTCACTCGAGTGTACGCTAAAAGTCTTTGGCCCAACAGAAGCTACATTAAATTTCTGGAACTCACTGATTTGTTCAAACCTCGTATTACGTATACTAATTCATTTTTAATTTTCAGAAAATTGTATCATTTACATTATTTATTTGGCTGCCTTGAGAGGTTTTGGAGACGTAAACTGTCATGGCTTTTGTAGTTTATGCGACTGTTATGTGCTATAATTCTCACTCATGTTGGTCTTCATTGATCTGATTTTCTTTCATTCCTACACGAAGTTTGAAAATTCATAAATTATATATAGTAACAGTAAATTACCAGTCCAGTAATAGATCGTTTTCCATCATCTGCCTCTTTCTTTCCCGATTGTACTTGTAATTCAAAGGTTCAGCCTTCTCACTGATTTAGTTTAGAATTACGTTAATGTTACGCCTATTCGGGAAAAACTCAGCTATTTACAAAAACTTCAGTCGGTTCAACAATAGAAAGCTCTTCATCGAAATCGACGGAGAATCCACTACCATATGACACAGTTTAGTACTACTTGTAAGTACATACATACTTGATGAAAAACTATTGTGGTTTCGGGTTATTTTAAACTTCCATCAAACTTACAGTGTCTGATTCATGCTCTCTGAAATAGTTTTAAAACTTGCCTATTATTTCTCACTATAAAAATTGTTAGCAATTGATAGCTAGCAATTTAACTGTTGTCGTAAATAGGATACATTTTAATTTCATACTTTATTGTCCTTTTTTTACCGTTAGTATGCGACACCATCACATGCTAGTGAGTGTATTTAAACATGACAATTATATCGTATATCATCAGGTTAAATGTCTAACATACTTGAACCGATCAAGACCGTCTTCAACTATGTTTGCAATTTACAAAAATGCAATATATCAATCGATCCAGATCGCCAAGTTTACAGAGAAAGTTGTGACCTGACCACAAAACCTGGGAGAGTTCGTTGTAAACCATCGGCCTTTTGATTGTCAGTGTAGTTTACCAGTATAGCACTCTAGTGACTCTCTTTGAACTGAAACCGACCATCTACAAAATACAGAATATATTTTTAGCGTCTTTTTTTATTCAGTGTTCAGCTTGTTTACACTAGGTAACAGTAACAGCCGATTCAATAAGTTTCAAACGAACCATACTCAAAACGATGTTATTAAATTACAAGTTTCAGTCATTTTTCATAATCGAAGTAAATCTTCCCACCACTCCTCCTCATCCTCCTCTTCCTCCTATTTCTCCTCCTTTACTTCTCCAAATGTGTGGCCTTGTAACAATATTAGAAGGGATTGTCATTTCGTTTTAACATGTCATACGAATATTATAACATGCGTATGAGATGACACTGAACAATAGAATTGTCAAAACAACATAAATCAAATCAACGTTTTTTTTTTTATTATTTTATTTTTAACTTTTTTTTTTTAGAAATAATGCTTATAAGTAGGGGAATGTAAAACAATATGTCTGTGCCTTGTTATTACTTCCATCTCGACACAGACCTTCTACAATGCATGTAACCTATATAGAGAAATAGTGACAAACAGTCACGTGTCTGCCGGTTTCAGTCTATTTTGTTGTTTTTATTACATAATTCTGTTCAGAGAAGCAACGACCGTATGTATTACGTAGCAGACACCAGACACTATGATCTGTAGTTCCCACACACTCTGCGCTTCAAATTTTCTGTTTAGAAAAATATATATAAAAAAGGAGAGCAAAAACAAAACATTAGTATTGTTATTAAGACAGTGAATGTTGGACGGGGATGCTAGACAAAATGTACTGTGGTATTTGGTTGCATCTCTTAACATTCTTAAATGAAATCCCACCGAGATTTCTTTGCTTTTCATCCTTCTGGAATCGATAAAATAAATACTTTAGTTCGCTTTGCTCTAGTATATGCAGCCACAAATTAGTAAATGTGACCAATATTCCTTCTGTTTTTGCTTTGGATATGCTTAGAAATTTGCATGCGTGCGAATTTTATATTTTGCTTCGATATAAAATATTCAGTTTCGTCGTAAAAGCTTGCGTATGCCCTATTATCCCCTTTTTGTGCTAATTGTAAAACATGTGTGCGCACACAGTTGCACAGCTTAGAGGGAGCATTAGTAGTGGGCAGTGGGGTTACCCAGCAACAGACAGTCATCCTCTTCAGTGAGGTGTCTTGCATCCTTAGCTTAAACACCTTGAAAATCCCAAGTTTCGTCCTCATGGGTGAGTAAGTTCGAGGCAGACAGTGTAGCTACATTAGAAATCACTAATAGCACTGTCACATTACCAAAAACTGCTTTTTGTTTTGCATTTAACTGAGGCACATTTTCCGTTGCAGCAACAGTTAATTCCCCTTGCTGTCTTGCATTTAACTTTCATTAAGAACTGTAAGGAGTGAAAGTGATGCGTTTCTTCAATAGTAGAAAATGAAGACATTACAACGTAAGAGGTGTTAAACGGTCAAAGTAAGATACGTAAATATTCAAAGATAAAGACAGAATTCTTTTTGTTTAGATCTCGGATTTCATGTGGACGTGTTGAGAGTTGTAAATGTGTCTCGTGCAATGTCGTATCCTAGACTAAGACAATGAATTTTCAAATGGTTCAGTCCATAACAAATAGGAACAAGAAATTAAATTTGAAACTGAGGACAAAAGAATAAAAATGAAATATCAATATACTTCATTTTTATTCTTTTTTCTTCAGTTTCAAATTTATATTCACAATAGTTGAAATTGGAATGGAATTGTGTGACGCTCATGCTTTCTTATCTACATCATCAGTATTTTAAGGAAGTAAAATGGCTTCAAGCGAGGAACTTTGTTCTGCCCTCGCCTTGATGATGATTTACATCAAAAGTGATAAACGTAACTGAGTACTGCAAAGTATTTTAGTCCGGCACTTTTACAACATATACCGTTAAACACCACCTAAACCTCATCTTTTATAACCATTTCTTATGTTGGTGCAGATGCACAAATTTATAGAAGTGTATTGGCAAGTAATTCGACCCAAGTACTTGATATTTGTTTTGTCGACTCGCTACTCGCTTAGAACAATTAAAAGCAGAGTTGAATCGGGCGATATCTAAACTCTGAACATAGAAAGATGTGACTAAATAACGCATGGCAATTTATCGTCCGCTATATTTTTTTCGTCTCTACTACATGGTAGTCTTCACGTCAGGCATGGGCAACCTTTTAGAGAAGTGGGCTGCATGAGACGTGGATTATCATCAGGCGAGCCGCACTACTAAAAACATTCAAGGTAATTATTCGTTAGGCTTGCTATTTAGAAAGTCTCGCAGGCCGTTTTGCTAGTTATAGCTGCCAAATACCCCTCAAATATCAGCCTAGTTATAGCTGCCAAATATCACTCAAATATCAGCCTAACTCTAAAAAAATACGCATGGAAGACTGTTAATTATTGATCTGTTCGATTCTTAGTTAAGCTGAACAACAATCCTGGTATGAACAAGTCAAAAGTGAGTCTCTGTCTGGTCACTTGAAGCGCTAAGAATAGCAGATAATTCTCTTGAAAATTACACTTTACTATCTTGAAAAAGATAATATAGTTCTAGTACGCAATGCTTGAGAGATAAACAAGATAGTCATGGCTGCAACACCTTTAATCATAGGTTTTCTCAGCCACGATTAACCTTTAAACATTTCGTTTGAAAGATTTTTATCATCTTTATTGCAAAAGGAATCGTTTTCTAAGCCCCGGGGCACCTCTGACAGTTCAAGTTGAACGCCAGTTTTGGGATGTTATTCAAATTATTGATCTGGTAACATTTCCAGGTTGATCAATTTCCGATTGTTGACGAAATTAATACACCTCACGGTAAAATAATTTATTCCATTCGGCTGTTTCACTCCAACACTTGTTTCGTATCACCACTATGTTCGCGTGAAGATACTGTCGTGTGCTTTTTCACTTACAAGATCCAAATGAAGGGATAGTATCCATGGTTATTGTAGTCCCTAGAAAACAATGCGAGATTTATGCCATTAAATTCCCTTTGTGGGTGAACACGAGCAGAAGAGACACGTGCAAGGATAGAATGTCTTCGTGCCGGTGTTCTGGAGAGTAAAACTTGGCGTAGGGATTTGAATAGAACAGTGAAATGAAAGGATGAGACACAAGTGAGTGGTGAATGTCTGAGTAAGAGGTGGCATTAAAAACTTCGCCGGTTCCGAAGAACAGGAGGTCATTATAGTACCGGTGCAGTGGTCCCCAAACCGTGCACCGCAAGATGTAATTAGGTACGACTCGAAAAAGTAAGATTAAATTTCAATTTTGTTTAATTAATTTAACAACTCGAGTAAGGAGAGGGCAAGGCAAAGATACCCACTGTGTTTTGAGTTTAAATCAGCAACACAGAGGTACATAACTTAATACGACGATTTAATTAGTACAGTACTCTTCCACTTCTATATTTAGGCCATTGCTGTTCGACCATTATTGTTCCTTAGACAAGTAGTATAACGAACAATAATAATGATCGCTGTTCGACCATTATTGTTCGTTAGTGCAGTAGTTTAACGAACAATAATAATAGATGCTTCTAATACAGGCACAAATCCAGAAATTTGGTGGAAAGTATTAGTCGATGCTATCGACTCCAGTACTTTAGTGATACTGTATATTATTGACCCGGGAGAAATAAAAGGAAGAGCCGACCTCATTGGAATTTGAAACCAGCACATAAAGAGTAGGTTCAAATACCATAAAGGTTTTTGTCCAATGACCTAACAATCCACTAATTTGAATTTTTTTTCTTTAAGCACGGGTACAAAGCCTTAAATTTGTGGGAGGGGATTAGCCGATGCTAGTAACCACATTTCCAGACTGAGGTTTTATATTATCGACCCTGAAAGAAATGATGACTGACAAAATTAAACTGAGTAGGATTTGAACTCAGAACGTAAAAAGCCGGAACAATTCCACCAAGGCATCCTGTTCAATGTTCTAACAATTCGACCAATCCACTGCTTTCACGACCCTACCGCTGCTGCTGCTGCTGTGGCTGCTGCTGCTGATGATAATGATGATGATGATGATTGTAATTTAGTCACAAGGTCAACAATTTTGCGAGAAGTGGGTTAATCACAATTACATCACCCCTGTCTGAACTGGTATTTTGTTTACTCGGCGCTCTGACTATTAAGCCAAGCATGAAACATATTCGTTTACACTGATCCCTATAACTGGACTGCTATTTATTTTATTGATTCTGGTTGTAATAAAAGATAAAAATCCAACATTGATGGGATTTGAATTCAAAATGTAAAGAAACGTAGGTAAATATAAGCCAATTTTTATCCATCTCTCTACCGATTCTATCAATTTATCCAACCACAACAACAACAAAAACGACAACAGCCTCTGTTTTATCACAGTGTTTGTATTATGTAATGCTAATTATGTAATGGAAACATTCACTATTTTGTTTTGCGTCTCAGAAACAGCTATCATTTATCTGGCAGTACAAGTCTCGCCCAATGCAAAATGGAGTATAAATATAGAGGAAAAAGAAAAGAAAAAAAAAACGCTTATAAAACAATCGTAATGATTGGAGATAAGTAGGATGTAAAAGACGTCAAATTCAACTTATGTCTCATCAACAGTTTCATATTACCCACGCATACACACACACATACATACACTCGCGCATGCACACACAAACAAGTACTTACGCATGCACGCACATGTAATAATAATAAAGCCATTATAAAACCCTTGTGTAGTCTGAAATGAGCATTGCTTTAGTTCTGTTACAGGGTACAAGTAATCTGTGAAAAAAGATTTATTAAAAGGATATATTTCAGTTTTAAATGAATTTAGACCTGCGATTTAATTTTCTATTTCTTTACTACCCACAAGGGGCTAAACACAGAGAGGACAAACAAGGATAGACAAAGGGATTAAGTCGATTATATCGACCCCAGTGCGTAACTGGTACTTATTTAATCGACCCCGAAAGGATGAAAGGCAAAGTCGACCTCGGCGGAATTTGAACTCAGAACGTAGCGGCAGACGAAATACCGCTAAGCATTTCGCCCAGCGTGCCAACGATTCTGCCAGCTCGCCAATTTTCAACATGGCCGCCGTCATTACCTATACAAACCATTGTGTAATTCTGCACTCACAATCCTAGAAAACCTCAATTCATTAGGAGAACGAACTTTAGTTTTGAATGGCATGTAGTCTTAAAATGTCTCTCATTTAAGTTCAAATAATCATTAAAAAAAATGTTTTTAAACTTAATAAATTTAACGGTGATAATGAACTTTTTGATAGCTGCAAGTTTCTTTATGCTCTTCACAGTTAATTTCATCTTAATTAGAACAAAAATCATTAAAATTTCCATTTGACAATTGGAAAAAAAAATGCGCACACACACACATTCCACCCTCACCCTACACAACACAAACTTACACACTCTCACTCATTCACTTTTTCTTTCTCTTTCAAACACGCGCAC
>NC_043006.1:52017156-52034656 GCF_006345805.1 Octopus sinensis | reverse complement strand
GCTGCCCTAACCACTGGGCCATTGCGCCTATATATATATATATATATTTACAGGGAGAGAGAGAGAGAGAGAGAGAGAGAGAGATGGAGTTAAAAAACGCGTAATAAATGCACAAACGAACGGAAAACAGGGACATAAAGTACTATGGCCGAATCTATTTGTGTGTGTGTGTGTGTGTGTGTGTGTGCGTGCGTGTGTGTGTATGCGTTTGTGTGTGTGATATAAATATATGTTGGTTGGTAAATTTATGTGTATATATATATATATACATGTATGTATGTATGTATGTATGTATGTAGGTAGGTAGGTATGTATGTAGGTATGCATGTATACACCTCCACACACATTTGGAATATATGAAACAATGTAACAGTAGTCACACACACACACACACACACACATATATATATATATATATATATACATAACCAGCTGAGTAGACTCTCGTTGCTGGTCAATTTTCACAATAGAATGCGTTTATTTTAATTTTCATTTGTCATTCCATGTCATACCAGCTCTTTACCGACGGATCGGACGGATTTCTGTGTTATTTTGGGTAACTTATAATGTCTTGATAAAGGAATTTTTTTATTTCTATTTTTTACATAGATGTAAAGATTTTTCTTACTTCCTTTTCTTGAGCATCCAACGTATGCTGGATGTTCACCATGAGTGAAGCAAGGCCCTTCAAGGTGTCAACAAGCAACTGAAAATGTTTGCTCATATGATTTGTTGTTGGGCAAAACTAAGACTCACTGAAAACTGAAGTTGTTTGAGTTGATATCGAACATCGTCTCTTGAGTCCATGCATTGTGTGGGTCTTTCGACACTGTCGCCTTAATGAAATTCCTTACACACATGCATACGCACACACTGACATGCACATGCATATGCACACACAGACAGGTATTCACACATACTTAGCATGAGAGATATACGTATACAAAAGAAAGAGTGTGAGAGCGTATCGTAAATACATAAAGAGGAAGTTTACAATGAGATAAGCGTAAAAGACAGAGGCAGACAGAAAGCTAGAGAGAGAGAGAGAGAAGAGAGAGAGAGAGAGAGAGAGATGGAGGGAGGGAGTGATGCACTTGGATACATCAGTATCAGTAATGTTTTCTAGGGTCATTAGATGTTTCAGGTCCTCCAATATCTGATATCATCACCCGTACGACGCAGCTTGGATCTTTCTAGCCCCAGCTTGTGTCCAGTTACTACTATCCTTTGAAGCACTGCTCTTTCCAGAGCTCGCACCTCTTGAACCACAGTCACCTTGAGGTCACTTTTGCTGCCCCCACAACCAACCCGATGGTCTTTTGTCTACTTGCCTCTGTGATGTCAAGTATGTTGTAAGCTCTGCAGAAGGTCTGACCGGCAAACCTTCTGCATCTCACCACGACGGGATTATGCCTTGCTGTGACACTAGCTCAGCATATTTATTTATATTTCCATTTGCCTCATCGATGCGTTCCTCCCAGGGAACGAAAATTCCAACAGGACTACCTTTTTGGATACTTCTGAGATCAGCACCATATCCGGCTTTAATAATGTCGAGGCGACAGTTTCCGAAAACTTCAGTTGTTTCCCCAGTTGTTTCAGCTCCCAGTTTTTCTTTTTTCTGTTCCTCGAACCTACTCATACCTCAGTATTTTATCAACCCCATTTGTTCACCTAAATTCTATCACCAAGACGTTACCAATGAATAAATAAATAGCCATTTAATACTTTGATATTTTTGTCAGATATTTTAACTGTGCTGCTGTTATCTTTATAGTTATTTATCGTACACAGACAGGTTAAACTCCATATATAAATATATGTCACATGAACTAATGCCCAACATGGCAAACTGCCTTCCAGTGTACAACTGGGAGGCAGTTTCAACGAGAAATTCAGTGTACAGCGAGAAAGAACCCCTAATTACGATTTTTTTTCTTGAAGAAAGACAAAGCAAAATCTTACGTTGAAAATTTGCGACTGCCACAATTATGAGAGATGGATTGGTAGCTGCTTTGTAATGCAAACAATAAAATAGATACTTGTACCTGTATTGCTATCAGCTAGTTTTTCTTTGGGGGGGGGGGTTATTTAAAAAAAATATCTCAAGAGAGAACGGACTGGGACAACATAACTGTGGTACTGGCTCCAAAGAACCAGCGGTGCAAATGGAATGAACTTGGATCTAATGAAAACCCCAGACGACGACGACGACTTAGGAAGGGATTTCGTTACAATCTGTGGCGTCGTCAACAGTAACACCCCACCCAATTCATCTACAAGCTGTATCGCCCAACTCCTCAACAAGCTATAATTAAATGAAGTAAGAATCCCGCAATGCCTAAGAAATTAATGATATTGATGTTGATATTTGGGGAAGTATGGGTTCACTTCTTTCCCGGTCTCTTCTGAAAATATGTGTTCAGACATTGAAATTTGTTTTCTACCAAGAAGTGCTCTACGTGTTTTGAGGTTTGAGGAACGTGTTTTGTTTTGAGGTTTGATGGAACGAGTACTTATGATGAGGATTGTCATGGCCTAATTGTGCATTCATATTCCCACCAATGATGAGAATGTTGTGTTTTGGTATAGATCGTATAAGAAACGATATATCATTGTAAAAATTATGGCATCTTGTTTATCTAGCTCAGCTAGACTATCTTATCATGAACAAAAAGTGGATTAACAGCAGCCACAACTGTGAAGCATACAACACTTTCTTTGGTGTATCATCTGACCATCGAGTGGTAACATCTAAGCTTCAGGTAAGCCTCCGAGCAAACAAGATAAAATAACCCCAACACCGCCCTACAATTGTCTATTCTGATGTACAACGAGAAAGTCCGAAATGATTTCACGATCAAACTCAGAAATCGTACTGATGTGTTACAAGATGCGAACGAAGATCACACACCTAACACAACATATCTCAATTTCGTCCAAGCTAATTATGAGGCTGCTGAAAAATGCATACCTTTAAGACTAACAGTGAAACGAAGAGCCCCCTAGAAAAGTGACGATGAAGATGATAACGATGCAGATGAGGATGATGATGATGCAGATGATGATGACGATGATCATGATAACGAAGATGATGATGATGATGATGATGATGATGATGATGATGATGATGATGATGATGATGATGATGATGATGATGATGACGACGATGACGACGACGATGACGACGACGACGACGATGATTTATTTGGTGAGTGAGAAGTGGTGGATGAATAGAGTGGTCATGCTAGTTCAAAGGAGTAGAGAAGGGTGTAAATATTGTACAAAACAGTCTAAAAGAGACAGAGAAAAGAAACTGTACATTTGTGAGATTTGATCATTCCATAAATAATGTGTTTTTATATACTTCTTTTATTTTTCAAAATTAAGATTAAGTTCTTTTTTAATATAAAATATACTCTCCTTCATTTTCTACAATGCTCTTACATCTAACTGGTAGACTTCCAAAATTCACTTGTGCGTGACGAAAAATATTCCTCCGGTACTGTCCTGACCTCATCTACAGAATTCATATTTTTTTCCGTCCAAATGATTTTGAAGACAGCGGAATAAATGATAATCAGATGGAGTAACATCCGGCAAATATGGTGGGTGGAGCATCGTCTCCCATTCAAACTGTTCTAGCCTTTGAAATGTCATCCTCCCTGTATGTGGCCGAGTATTATTATCCCTATGGCAGAATACCTTTCGTTTTGAAACCAAAGTTGGTCGTTTTTCGTCTAGCGCTGCTCAAGTTCCTCGCAGTAGATCTTTGTTGTCGTTTGTTTTGGGTTTAAAAGTTCAAAGTGGACAAAACTTTACATATCCCTTCAAACAGATAACAACAATTTACGTGAACGAAGACCTCCTTTAGCCTGGGGTGCCGGTGTTTCTCCTTTCCCTACACACTGTCTTCGGCATTTGACATTTTTTATAGAGAATCCATTTCTCGTCACCAGTTACTATTCGGTCCAAAAAAGGTTCATTCGTGAGACGTAACGGCAAAGAGCTCACATTCACTCTCTGCGCGCGATTAGGAAATAAAGTGGTATTGAACTACACATATAGCCAAAGATGCAGTCGTTTCTGTCCATTAGCCTTCCTGCAGTTATTACTCTTGAGCTGTAAATGCAACTATTTTGCAACTATTTTGCTCGGGATCCCAGATGGAGGGTAAAGTTAGACACAGGGACCCTGGTCTGAGGGGGTTAATTTTACAGTAAGATTTAATATTGCTGACGTTCACCATCATCAGTAAACTGCTGACTAGTGTAAGCGTGGGTTATATATCCATGTTTGTTAGATATAACACCGTTCGCATATTTCTACTCCTGTAAGGATATATTGGCACTTCCTGCTTTCAGCCAAAATGTCATCAATGTTTATTTTCATTTGCTATTCACCCATGCATAATTTCCTCAGTAAATCGATAAAAAATATAAAATAAAATGTGGGTGTCAACCATATGGAAACTTACAAAATAAGAGAGAGAGAGAAAGAGAGAGAGAGAGAGAGAGAGAGAGACAGGGAGTGAGAGAAAGAAAGAGAGAGAGAGAGAGAGATAAGTAATGTGCTGTTCGGAGTTATAATTGTGTTCTGTCAATAAACTAAGTGAATATATTTAATATCTAGAAAAAATTCCCAAAGCAATTTCTTTTGAGTAGACGACCAGATGTCGCTGTTGTTGTTTAGTCCTGGGTTAATTCTGACCAGCTAGAACGTTGATTAAAGCATTTCAGCTGCCGAACTCTATTCTTTCAGTTTCCATCTACCAAATCCACTCACAAGGCTATGGCATAAGATACTTGCTCAAGGTACCAAGCAGTGGGAGTGGACCCGGAACCATGTGGTTGTGAAGCAAGCTTCTTACCACTCAACCATTCCTGCACCTATAATAATATTTAGGACGAAATGAGTCAGCAGAAAGGTGGAAGGTGGATGGTTTTTAGCTAGGATGAATGGCACCCTCTATAGGGGAGTCAAAAAGGTAGTTCTAGTCTGTTGAGTAGGTGGATGCATTAAAGTGTGTGTGTGCGCGCTTGGTCGCTTGTAGTGCATGTTAAATAATAAATGTATTGTTTAAAGATGAGAATGCAGACAAAGGGATGAAAGTGGCCGAATAAAACTGAGGGTATGTACACGTGTGTATGAGAGAGATGTGAGTGTGTTCATCTGAGTTGTGTTAAGTGTGTAGGGATTGTCGACACTAGATTGACAGCGGAACTTGGAGAAAGATGTGCTTCAAATGTGTGATTCATATACGGCCATAAGTGCAAGAGTCATAATATAGTGCATATAAAGGGGAGTGAATGCGTGCATTGGGATTGTAAGTATTGATGGCTGATAGAATAAGTAATAAAAAATACTTTTCTGAAGAATTATCAGATTTAATGAAACATCTGGATACAGAAGGAAAAATTAATTGAAGAGTGTTGTGAAGACAATAAAACCTGATACCTTAAATCTATTTCTTTCTAATGATAATTCTTTGATTGTGTTTTACGAAATGAGCTACAGGAATCGAAGTGGCTTTGAAAAGATTGTTTAAAGCAGTGGTTTTTAACCCTTTTTGTTATCTGTGGACTCCTTTGATCACTATTTTATTCTGGCGGTACTCCATAGCCATTCAATGTTTAAAAACAAGTTTATAAATACTTCTTTTAAAATTCCTATTCTGTTTTTTACACATTAAATTGTATAGCTTGTACTGTGTATGCAGTTAGGGAAAGAAACCTAGCTGTTTCTAGCAATAAATGCATCTAAAGGAAAATTTTCATGGACCTCTAAAATGCTATTATGAATCCAATTTACTATTCTGTTTGAGTGGACCCCTAAAAATATTATATGGATCCTCTAGGGCCATATAGACCCATGTTAAGAACCACTGATTTAAAGGAAGGCATAATGCTTTATTTTTTAATTCTGAAGAAGCGCAAAAGAAAAACACGGCAAACAAATCTGAGTTCATATTTTAGGAAAGTGCATGACATTCATCTCGATCTGTCAACAGGTGATAGCCATATCAAGACTATCAACGCAGAGCTTATTCACATTAAGCGCCACTGTTGGATTGAGAGATTAACACAGTGGTGCTATAAAAGTTACATCAACTTCGGCCCCGAACCACTATGTACAAAACTGACAATGCTTTTAGTTATTCAGAACGCATTTTATAAAGTGACGAGCAAAACGCGCCCCCGTCCAATGGACGGTGGTGAGTTGTCAAACATTTAAACCAAATTTTCTCAAAACAACTTATCCGACCGTCCCATAGGCCTCCCCTTTGAAAAACATTGATTTAACCTAAATTTGAGACAACAAACAGGTCGGCTTTTTTTGCGCAAAATGCACGTGCATTATTCTCGCGTACGCGTAGTATCAATCGCAACAGTTGATATACTTGCGCGTACAAATGCACGTTCCCACGGCTTTATCGATCACATTCTCACCTGGAATCGATTTTTGTAATTTTTCAAGACTTATACACGCCCTGATACCGTCGGTATCTACACATCAAATTTGAGCGCAATCGGATGGAGGAGGCCCGAGATCCTAGGTGACACACACACACACACACACACACACACACACAGAACGGATTTTATATAATAGATTATTCATATATGTTTTATATGTTATTATGTGGAGGCACATGGCCTAGTGGTTAGAGCAGCGGACTCGCAGTCGAGGGATTGCGGGTTTGAATCTCAGACCGGGCGATGTATGTATGTTTATGAGCGAAACACCTAAGCTCCACGCGGCTCCGGCAGAAGGTAATGGCGAACTTCTGCTGACTCTTTCACCACAACTTTCTCTCACTCTTTCCTCCTGCATTTTGCAGCTCACCTGCGACAGACCGGCGTGCCGTCCAGGTGGGGAACGTATACGCCAAGGAAGCCGGGAAACCGGTCCTATTAGCCAGGCGTGGCTCGAGAAGGAACAAACAACATATGTTATTATATGAAACCGCATTATTAGTAAAATCTTATGTAGCAAGTAGTTACTAGAGAAAATAAAAAGGACTTTAATATTTGGATATCTGGATCGTATCTTCGTTTCGTCTGTAATATAATGGATTAATTTTGATTTTGGACCTATTTTGTATACACCGTCTCGTCTAACAATACTTTCTCAATGTAAAATGGGGGCAACCTGTATATTATTTTAAATTCTTTTTCTGTATTTATCTGAGATACCTTGTCTCAAAATTGTGATAAAGATGCTTGAACTTTGCACGTAAAACACAATTGTAACGAAAGCCACATACACACACACACACACACACACACACACACACACAAACATACGCACGCACACACACACACACACATACGTACGCACGCACACGTACGCACGCACACGCACACATACACACACACACGCACACACGCACGCACACACTGAAGATGAGCGTCGAAAAGAAAGGGGGAGAGAGACAGAGAGAGTGAGAGGAAAACAGAGTTTGCTGTTCACTGAACTTACGGATATTTGTAGATTTTGAGTTTCGTCCGCATTTATAGATTTTTCTTTCACTGATCCTGACTTCGGCAACGATATCATCTTATTCTCTGGTTGACAATCATTACTTACGGAAGGTAACAACATCGATTATTATTACTTTTATTATTATTTATCCTCTCGGTGAAAATAGGTACCGGTTGAACATTGGGTCGATGTAATCGATTAACCCACTTCCCACTAATATTGCCGGGCCTTGTGCTAAAATGTGAAACCATTATCATTGTTGTTGTTGTTGTTGTTGTTGTTATTGATTTCGTTGTTGCGTTTTTGTTATTATAAAGGACTATAGATTGGCAGAACCGTTAGCACGCCGGGCAAAATGCTTAACGGCATTTCGGACCTCTTTATGTTCTGATTTCAAATTCCGCCGAGATCGACTTTGCTTTCATCCTTTCAGAGTCGATGAAATAAGAACCAGTTACGTACTGGGGTCGATGTAATTGACTATTCGCTTCCTCCAAATTTCAGGCCTTGTGCCTATAGTAGAAAGGATTATTATTATTATTATTATTATTATTATTATTATTATTATTATTATTATTATTATTATTATTATTATTATTATTATTATTCAGTAGTCTTATTTTTATCAAGTGCTTTCACTGCACTACCGAGAGCAGCTCTGTGTGGCTTGGGTATGTGCTGTGGTTTGCTGTGGGGCTCTTATTTTCACTGTATTGAAAGTGTTTTACGTAGAATATGTGCAGGGCCTAGGAGTGCTATTTTTCTGTATGTTATATACACTTGTAAGTCCTGGTGTTTTTGTTATGCATTTGTCTGACTATTTTTTTATCATGTTTAATGCACCTTTAGGCATTACATCCGAGTTACCTCTATTTCTATAACTTTTATTATTATTATTATTGAGAGTAGTGCATGCTATCAAATTGACACTGGGGTACACATATATGAAACCGAATAGACCCATCATGACTACCCGCCTTATAAAGGCACACCAGGCACATGCATCACAATCATATGTGCGCGACATGATGATCCCATATCAAGATGAATAGGTGGGCTCCAGATAGAATTTTCTTCGGGTCGGGTAACTCATTCCGATCAAAAGGTCCCTGAATAAGGGTTGTTTAAGGATGTTTCCAGAGGCGAATTATTCAAACCCCAAAGAATCCCTCTCAACACATGGCTATGATGCTCCCCCACTACTTCTGCTCCTGATCAGAGAAGCACATATTGTCAGCCACTAATAGACATGCTGAAATGGTTAAGGTCAAATAACTAACACACAAATTTGCGGTATTGAGCAGAATATTTGCTATAGCCCATCTTTTTTACCAAGACAAAATAATGTACATGATAATACTTCTAATCCATTAAGATCGAAAGCCATGAGAGCCACTGCCTGGTATTGCATCAGGGTATATTATTATTATATTATTATTATTATTATTATTATTATTATTATTATTATTATTATTATTATTATCATCATCATCATCATCATCATTATTATTATTATTATTATTATTATTATTATTATTATTATTATTATTATTCATCCTTTCTGTAAAATAAACCTCCAGTTGAGCGCTGGGACAATGTAATCAATTAACCCCTCCCCCTAAAATTTGTCGCCCCCCCCCTCTAGTGCTAAAATATGAAACTATTACTATTGTTGTTCTTATCGTTATTGCTTTGCTGCTGTTGTCAATAAAGGCATTAGATTGGCAGGATCGTTACTGTACCATGAAAATGCTGAACGGTATTTCGTATGTCTTTACCTTCTGAGTTCAAATTCCGCTGAGGTCGACTTTGCTGTTCATCTTTTTTGGGGTCGATAAAATAAGTTATCAGCTGAGTACTGGCGTCGATCTAATAGACTAGTCCCCTCCCGCAAAATCTCAAGGTTCGTGCTTGTATTAGAAATTATAATTATTGTTCTTGTTGCTGTGGTTGTTGTCGTCGTCCTCGTTATTGCTTCGGCTGCTGTTGTTGTTGTTGTTGAGGGCGATAAATTGGAAGAGCCTTTACCGCACCGGACAAAATGCCTAGCTGTATTTTTTTTTACCAGTCCTTTACGTTCTAAGTTCAAATGTCACCAAGGTTGACTTTGCCTTTCATCCTCTCGGGATCTATAAAATAAGTATCCGTTGAGTACTGAGATTGATACAATCAAGTAACCTCTCTCCCTATATTACTGACTTTGCATCTACATCAGAAAATAGTTCTTACTGTTGTAAGAGCAGTTTATGAGAAAAATGTAAAGAACATCCGACATACACACATAAACATACTGAGGCAAAACTAGCAATATTCAGTAATGTCTATTTTCGGAGTTAAATTCCGGTGGTTTTACATTGTCAACCATTCAAAGTTCGATAGAAGTCAGATAAATTCATTCGCTCGTATACACCTCTTAAGTTAGAAGCTATCAATATGGTATAAGTTGTTGTAAATACTATATTTCCGTTGCTGCTGCTATTCTTTTGCAGTGGATTATGTTGTGAGAAACACCTTAATATAATTTTGTTTGGTGTTTTCACTGTATGCTTACTATTAGTGTTGAAGTTTTGCTTTTTGAGCCAAAAAATTAACTTAACTAAGTTAAGTTAATTTTTTTGCTCAAAAAGCAAAAAGCAAAAAGCAAGGCCATGTAGGAGGACATGGAGTTATGTACAGGGAGGGTATTCAAGCAAAGAGTTCAGGCTATTTCTGGTCAAGAGAAATTTTGAACCGAGCGGTCGTCGGCATCTTCACTATCTCGTCCGGCAGCTTATTCCACGGATCCGCAACCCAGACGGAGAAAGCCCCTCTCCTTCGATTGAGATGAAATCGTCGCAGATAGAGCTTTTCGGAATAACTCCGCAGCCACGCTCTGGAGCAGGAGTGAAGAACAGCTCTTTCGAGAGGTTACACTTTCCGTTTATGATGTTGTGAGCGAGAATGAGATCACCACGGCGTCGTCGTTTTTCTAGAGAATAAAGGTCGAGCGTCTTCAGCCTTTCTTCATAAGACAAATTCTTGAGACCAAGAACCATGCGGGTAGCCAGCTTCTTGAAGATGTCATGAATGTTACAATCTGGTCCCTCCTCACTTTCTCTTGTATACACACACACACACACATACTCACATATATATATACAAAACGTTGAATGTATATATATTATATAAAATCCGTTCTGTGTGTGTGTGTGTCTTCTAGGATCTCGGGTATCCTCCATCCGTTTACGCTCAAATTTGATATGTAGATACCGACGGTATCAGGGCGTGTATGAGTCTTGGAAAAATTACAAAAATCGATTCCAGGTGAGAATGCGATCGATAAAGCCGTGGGAACGTGCATTTGTAAAATCGTTTTTCATGGAATAGAAAAAAGTCTAACTTTATTTCTTCTTTTGCTGGTGTCTCAAATTTAGGTTAAATCAGTGTTTCTCAAAGAGGACGCCTATGGGAGGCCTTTACTTATAAAACAAGCAGTTTATAATAGAATGTGAACAACTAGTGAATGGTGTCCCGGGACCAAATAGAATCCTAAGACATCCTACATGATCACCATGGGATTCTTTCATTCATCTTATACATAATAAATCAGCTGTATCACATATAAAATATATTTTGATTTTGTTGAAATACTATCTATCTATCTATCTATCTATCTATCTATATCTATATATATATATATATATATATATATATATATATATGTGTGTGTGTGTGTGGTGTGTGTGTGTGTGTGTGTTTGTATGTATGTATGTATATGTATATATATAGAGATAGATAGATAGATAGATAGATAGATAGATAGATAGATAGATAGATAGATAGATAGATAGATAGATAGATAGATAGATAGACAGATAGACAGATAGATAGATAGATAGATAGATATATACATACATACTAGCTCAAAAGCTGCACTCTGTTCGGAGTATTAAATTAGTTCCTGCGGAGGGTTAATCGGGCCTGCATCCCAAAACAAAAGAGAACATTAATGATAATGCATTTATTGGTACCCTAGCAATATGGTATTACTTTAAATTCAGTTTAAATGAAAAACAATTAAATTGTTCACAAATTTTTGGAGTCCTTTTAAAATTCAAATTTTCAACTGTTAGCATATAACAAATCCTCATCCAGACCTGATCCCAATGCTGGATGTTCAAGAACCAAATGAAGGGCAGATTTTCAATCCAGAGATCATCCCGATTCCAACAAGGTATAATATGTCTATGTAGAGCAAATTAGACCAAGACACAGTGGGTTCCAGACTGGCAGACAGAATTTTGCACTTATTATAAAAGATATATACCCATACATTCATCTTTCTATTTCTATCTATCAATCAAACCATCTTACAATATGATGTTGCTTTTCCTTATAACCGTCGACTTTATCTTGTGTTTTTCTTCAAAGTCTCTATTAAATACCCGACAAAATAGTGGGGGCGATACTCGAACAACTGATGGTTATGCCCCAGGATGGCCTATGCTTAATGATTAAAACCAGTAATAGAATAAAACGATAACAGAATGTTTAGAAGTTAGATATTAGCTGGGAAATTTTGCCCAGAAGTATGTTCAATCATATTTCTAATGACTTAGTTCAAGGAAGAAGGGTAAATACTCATGAGCCTTTTTGGTGGGTTCTGAGACAATTAGGAGATTATGAAAAAGTTATCCTCAGACCAGGTCCAAATGCTCGCACACCGCTAATGGCATCCGAAGCCCAGGTGATGGTGATAAACCGGGCGAAAGATGAGGTCAACAACCAAGTATCTTCACACTTTCTGTCAGCTAAATTTCATTCACGAAAGCGCGTGGCCTAATGGATAGGGTGCTGCTCTCACGATTGCTAGATCATGGATTCGATTCCCGAACTGCGCGGTGCGTTGTGTTCTTGAGTAAAGCACTTCAATTCTCGTTGCTCCAGTCCACTCAGCTGTAATTGGGTAATCCTCCGACGGAATAGTCTTCCGATCAGAAGGAATGTTTGCCTGCTCGCCTAGCCAGTAGTAGGGTGGCATCATTCGAAGACTAAAACAATGCGAAGCGCATTGTGACTATCGATGTATAACATTATCTTATTGTCGAGTCAATACCGTGATACCATGATACCGTGAAATTTCACTAACAAGGCTTTTTGTGCAACTGAAGCTATAACAAAAGACACATTCCCAAGGTAGTACGCAGAGGGATCGAATCAAAACAAATGATGTTACGAAAGGGACGTTTTAATTATACAGTCAAACATTCGCTCACAAATATGTAGCTATTGTCAAACTTGCTCGTGTATTATGGAAGCTTCTAACCGTGGCAATACGATCTTATATTCGGTCATGTTACATTTTGTAAACATATAATTTATGTGGACTTTTAACGATAAAGTTTAGTTTAATAGGTATATCTACTTTACGATCGGTGATAAAAAGAGAACATTTTTATCTCTGAAGGTGGGATTAATAGTCCAAAAACTTATATTCTATTAAAGACATATGTTTATGTGAATAATAAATTTATATATATATATATATATATATATAGGTCAACAATTTATATATATATATATATATATATATATATATGTATGTATATATATATATATATATATAGATATATATATATATATATATATAATATATATATATATATATATATATATATATATATATATATATATATATATATATATATATATATATATATATGAGCGGAAATACCCGGCGTTGCCTGAGTTAAAGAGAATAATGAAATTTAAAAGCGCCGTCTAGATTACGTAGGTCTGAACTGCTAGTGGCTGAGATACCAACTTTCTACATTATCTCTCCGGCCCATACCAGCACGGAACAAAAACGTTAAGTGAAATGTTAAAAGAAAGTTTTCAATTCAATATGTATATAAAGTAAATACACGTAATTCAAAAAACGTTTTGTGTAGCTTATTTAGTAACAAAAAAACAGGTACAGATTATAAACAATGAAAGCCGATTTTGGTGATTCATCTGACAGAGGTAGTAGAGAGCCAATCCGATGATAAATCTGACCCTGGATCTTGAAAGCTTGCATGAATCCTGGCTCAGTTAAATCTCTTGTGGATCCAAATGGTGTCATCTGTAGTGCATCTTTGTATTATCTAATTTCGTTTCGGAAGTGCTTGGAATCTTGGTCAGTTGATGACAACAGTTTCTTTAATGGCTCTGTTTCTTTAATGGGGGATTGCAGTGAGTTTAATCTTTCCACCTCGGCAGCACAGTGCAGGTGTCTCTTTAGGCCACTTGCTTTACATCGTATGCACTCAGTTGTCATTGCACCAATGGAAATTCTTGCGTTATCTGCATACTGAACTGCTGGATCATAATTGAAATCTGCTTCATAAAAGTTGCTTCTCTGAGCTGTTGCAACTGTTCTTCGTTCTGCAGTAGAGATCCTACTCCTTGTCAGCCGTGCACACCTTGGTTCATTACTTTGAGATGCTCTTGCTTTCGTAGTGCACAGTCCGTTTGTTTCTTGGTATGCTTCCCTTTCTGCAGTTGATTCTACGTCCCTGGATAGAAGCATTCTTTTGGCTGACCTGGACATTGTAGACAAATTTGACATTTTCCTTCTAGGCATGGTTATATACGTATACAGAAATACACGGGTGCAGAAGATAGTAAACAATGAAAATATCTGAGTAACAAAAATTATATTTCTTAATACATCGGACAGAAAGTAAATAAATTTTTTTTACGGAAAATAAAGAATTGTATGGGCTGAATCGAACCAAAGAGCCAGTATTGAAGAAACTACAAAAAAAGTCGTCAACAACAGAAAAACACAAAACTGTTGCAAAATTAAATAAGAAATTTTTAGGGGAAGTAACTAAGTGTACGGATTTAAGTGAAATTTTTGAAGTTACTTCTGTCAGTAAATTACGAACTTACTTTTATTAGTAATTCCGTCAAAAACAAAAAACAACATAAAACGTTGCAAGAGTAAATAAATTTGTAGGCAAATTTAACGAAGTGTATGAATTGAAGTGAAATTTATGAAGTTACTTCTGTCAGTAAATTATGTATGAAATTACTTTCATCAGTAATTGTGAACTTCTTTCTGTCAGTAATTTGTCGTTGTTGCTTGTAAATAGCAATTGAAAACTTACAGTGAAAACAATAGAGAATGAGTGCGATATAGAGAGATGGGGAGAGAGAGCTAGCTAATTAGAAAAATAAGATAGATACATAGATAAGATGTAGACAGATAGATACAGAGAGAGAGAGAGAGAGATAGATGTAGAGATAGACATGGATACAGAGATATAGACAGACAGATATAGAGAGACTAAAAGCTGCAGTAAAATGCTTAAGTTTTCTTCCTTAATTTTTTTACAGTATAATGAAATGTTGTAATAAGAATAAATTCATTTTTCGTTTTTTCCTTTTTCATGCTATCCACCAAATAATAATATTTATGTAATAATATATTTAAATATATTTTTATATATCAAACTTAATTAATACTCCACCCAGTGTATATTACTTCCGGTCTAATGGATTCCGAACTCCTTCCACACCCTAAACTATTTCTAAGTACGGTTACGTATATCAGATCTCGTAGATTATTTTGTGAACTATATTTATGTAATCCCATCTTGATTCATTTCATTTTCTTTCATCTACTCTCACCTTATCTTATCTTCTATGACCAATTTTAATGCTTCCAGTTAAAACAAGACTCAATTGCATACTCACCCCCTACTCCCCACACACAAATACAAGAAAAAAGAAAGCTTCCTAACTCAACTACAACGAATGTGAGCCAAAGTGAACTCGGTCTGCGAAAATAACAGCCAAATTTCTCTCAACTGTCTTAAGTAATGGTTTCAAATTCTAGCACAAGGCTAACAGTTTTAGTGAAGGGATAAATCAATCACATCGACCTCAGCTAGTTCTTATTTTATTGATCTTGGCGGAATTTGAGAACATAAAACAAGAGTTGGAAGAACTTCTGCTAATCATTTTGTCAGACGTGCTGATTCTGCTTGCTCGCCGCCTTCAAATGTCTTAAATAATCCTTTCTCCAAAAGGAACAAGGTCTGAAATTTGCGGAGAGGAGACTAGTCGATGGTACTGATTTCATCGACCCCGAAAGGATGAAAGGCAAAGTCGACTTTGGCGGAATTCGAACTCAGAACGTAAGGACGGACGAAATGCCGATAAGCATTTTGCTCGGCGCTAACGATTCTACCAACTCGCTGCCTTAAATGTCTTAAATAATGACATTTTACGACAGGAACGTTTTTTTCCACAGGCCAACTTGAATCGGTTGATCTAAAGATATATAACAGTGTGAATAGATATTTCCTTCCGATACTTTACGTTCAAATTCTGCCATGCCCAACTTTGTCTTTCATCTTTCCGTGGTTCCTAACTTATAATGAACCAGTGAAGTGCTTGAGTCGATGGTATTGACTTAATTCCTCATCTGAAAACTGATAGTTTTATGCCTTAGTTTTAAACCATCTCTTTATCTATTTAGGATATCAACATGTTCTGTTTATCCTTAGTTTTAATTTCATATTTGATTGTATTAAAAGCGTTCAGTTTCCCTATAGAGAATGATATGAATTTCGAATAGGCTGAGAGCAAGACTTATATCCTCACAGGTGCAGAAATTGGGTTACGATATACACTAACATCAGTTTCTGTATATTTGGCAACAAAGATCATTATTATGTACAACATCCGTTACTGTGTGAGGCCACATAACCTAGTAGTAAGGTTTAGAGCTCAAGACCGTTAGGTGATGGGCTCGATTCTCAGACAGGGCGGTGCATGGTGTTCTTGAGCAAGGCACTTCATTTTCCATTTCTGAAGTATTGGGTTGTCCGGAAAGTGCGTGCCGATTTATAGTAGCTTTCCTTTCGACTTATTTTAGAACTTGGTTGAGTCCATAAAATAGGATTTGACTACACCTCCATTTAGAGCACAGTTTAAGCTATCTTTTCGTGGAAAAAGGTTTATGTTCTTATAACCTGTGTTAATTCTGTAACCCTTTAAAATAGAAGATAAAAGTTCGTTTTTGGCACTTGGTGCTTTGGGGACCAGACAAAAATTGCTGCGGTTCGGCACCGCACATATTCTACGTAAAACACTTTCAATACAGTGAAAATAAGAGCCCCACAGCAAATCAGACATTGCTCCTTCGGATTTCCACTTATTCAGATCTCTGCGGAATAGTCTTAATGGTAAAAATTTCAATTCCTTGGATGACGTAAAAAGATACCTTGATGAATTCTTTGCCATGAAACCATATCAATTCTGGGAAGAGGGTATTTTCAAGTTAAAGGAAAGATGGAGATGCATTGTGTAACAAAATGGTTCATATTTGGTTGATTAAAAATGTAATGGCAAGTATTTATTGACCTTTTTCTTTCCCTTAAAAATCGGCATGAACTTTCCGGACAACGCAATACATTCAACTGAAAATGAGTAGCAGTGACAGCTGTGGGATAACTTTGCCACTTGGTGGCGTCCCTTGAAAGGAATATCTTAGACTCTCTGCCTAAATGTCTTAAAAATCCGGTTAAGCCCCAGTTTCATCAGCATGTAGGCTCAAAGCAGATATATCAAGAACCTTTATAATGAAGAGGTGGCTGTGTGAATGTTGCTTCAATATAGGGATTTTACATGATAAAATGGTCCTTACGCATCAGCTCTCAACATTCATTGGATGACTATAGTTTTCTATTCTTGAGATATTACAAAGCCTTTAGCTGCAATATCACTCCTCACCCTTCAAAGTATGAGCCCTTACAGTAGACTTGTATAAAAAGTTTTTAAAGACTGATTCACTTCTTCATACGAGTAGGAAAACACCTCACATAGTTAACACGTTACTTACTATAGATAATTGTTTGTGTTTAATTTCAGGGCCAAAATGAGATTCAATGCATTGCTCGTAGCATGCACTTATTGCAGCTTATTAATAGCTGCCGCAGCTGCTGTAGACCCGATTGTATGTTCAACTTCCGCGAAAGAAAGT
>NC_043006.1:52009656-52012156 GCF_006345805.1 Octopus sinensis | reverse complement strand
GCCACTGCTTCCCACGCGAGTGCTGTGGACGCTGGGTTTTTCTACTTTTACTACAGTGACTGTGCTAAGAAGATACAGTATAAATTCTCAGCCCTAGTTTTTTTACTTAAAGAAAGTTGTATGGTACAAGTAGCAGCTGATTAAAATGACTTCAATATTTGACTGGTACTTTACTTTACAGGGTCTGGGATCATGAAAGGCGGGATATGAACCAAGAACATAGAACCGGATCAAACACCGGCGCACTATTGATGCTATCAATTCACCACTCATTTTGATGATCAGATTCTATTGCTTAGCTGTATCGAAGGATGGCTATCTATAAAATATCATCAATAACAGCAACTTTTTTTCTTTTAATTATTCCTGTGCTATAAAACAAGTAACAACATTTAAGAGCTCTTAAATGATTTTATCTTAATATTATTCTAAAGAGGTGGGGAAATATTTATGGAATAAAGAAGATGAAACACTGAAATATGAATGTATCTTAATGTATAAGCACTGTTTAATATTGCTTTGTTCTTAATAAGTTCAAGCCAATTTGCTAGAACAGGCATGACCATTTCGTGACCATTTCGTCATCGTTTTTAGACACAAGGGCTGGGGGTTACATTATTAATTCCTTTCTAAAGATAGTAGGATGTGATAAACGATTATTTTGCTGCTATTTCTTGCAGATCGAGTGACCATATTGAGGCCATTTCACTGGAATGTTACTGAATTTTAGCCTCAGGCCAATCCTGATTGTGTAAATCTATTATCAAAAGCATACCAGCCATAAACATCCTACCTTCATAAAAGCATGCCTATGACTACATAAACCAATGTGTCCTTTCCTTTTTCAAGATAGTAGCGTGTGAACAGAGGGAGACTTGGATGGTCTTATTAGATCGAGCGGTCACATATATGCTCTTTCTCATTGGTATATTTTTGTGTAGTATAATATAGTTAAGCGCAATACCTTGTAATGTAGTATTTGTTGTAAGATGGTGAATTGGTAAAGTCGTTAGAGTATTCATTCTGATTCTCTTCTCTCTGAGTTCAAATCTCGCTGAAGGTCAGCTTTGCTATTTATCCATTCCGCTCGATAAATAAAATACAAATGTAAAGCGATGGATACGTAGAATTGTTAGAAAGCTGGCCGAATGAAAAGCAAAGTTGACATCGGTAGTGTTTCACTGAAAATGTAAAAAGCCGAGCGAAAGGCACTAAACATTTAGACTGACGCTATAACGATTCTGCCAGCCGCTTCTAATTTAGGCCCAAGGCCAGCCATTTTCAGGAAAGAGAATCGATACTACCGACTCCACTACTTAATTAGTGTTATACTTTATCGATCCTGGGAGATTGAAATTTGTCTTAGCGGCTGGTCTAGCGATTTTGTCAGTTCAATACCTTAATAACAATAATAATGATAATGATTCTTTCCAAAATCAATCCAGAATATTGGATTGATTCCCGGAGGAATGCTACGCTGTGATCTAAACTCAGTAGACATGGAGAAAACTAAATACTGCAATGCTACAAAGCATTTTCTTTTGTTCAGCATATCGCCATGTTTGGCAAAAAACTTATTGAATTTCTTTATAATAAAATTAACCGAATATCATTTTATATATTACAGGCAAACCGCTTCCTACCTTACCAAAGGCATATTCAATTCGGCTTGAAGTTAACGAAATTACAAACAACAGGACAGTTGAAATACACGCCCATGTGGATGATCGCATAGAGAAAGTAGCTGTGAAAGTAACTTCCGAATTATCGTCGACCTTCAGTATTTTTGACTTCAATATCAGCCAACTCATTATTACAGAATCTGTGAAGGGTATGCATTCTTTCTATAATACTAACCTAATTGCTTTCATAATGTCTAAGACATTCAAACTGTTAAAATCTTACTCAACTCTGAAATATTAAGGAGTATTATATATATATATAGATATATATATATATATATATATATATATATATATATATATATATATATATATTATATATATATAATATATATATATATATATATATATATATATATATATGTCGTTGGTTCAGGGAAAAAAATCAAGGTGAAAATGCTAAAATAATTTTATAAAAAACATTTCAGTACCGGTTTCAGTTATTGAGACTTTTTCAACTGTAAGTATGGTAAACAATTGAATTTGGGAAAAATTAAAAGAAAATTATTTTTTAAAGAATATTTGCATAGTATTCAAGTACAAGGGACATTTTCCTTGTTTTTGCCTGTCTCTGTCTCTCTTGTTTACTCTTGTGGGTTCGATGTCGTTTATATATTACAGGTAAACCGCAACCTAACTTACCAGAGGAATATTCATTTCGGCTTTAAGTTAACGAAATTTCAAACAACGACCTCGAACCCACAAGAATAAACAAGACAAAGAGAGACAGGCAGAAACAAGGAAAATGTCCCTTGTATTTGAATACTATGCAAATATTCTTTTTAAAAATTTTTCTTTTAGTTTTTCCAAAATCTAAT
>NC_043006.1:51999656-52007156 GCF_006345805.1 Octopus sinensis | reverse complement strand
TTAGCAATCTTTCGCCACCTTTTCAAGCTCAGTAAACTAAACCCAGCAAACATACCTAAAAAGTACAACGATAATCTTAAGTATATAGGCTCTTATAACGTGCACGGTGAAATAGTTGAGGGCTGGGAAGTATGTGATACCATCAATAAAGAAACCAATAAAGCAACTTTATATTACTCAGGTACTGTGACTACTTTTTCTGATATAACATTTTCTTTATCGTAGAACAACACGGCTGCAGTGTAACCTTTTGTTTTTTTTTTAAATAAACCTAGATTGTAGATATTATGTATTTCTTTATTGCCCACAAAGGGCTAAACATAGAGGAGACAAACAAGGACAGACAAACGGATTAAGTCGATTACATCGACCCCAGTGCGTAACTGGTACTTAATTTATCGACCCCGAAAGGATGAAAGGCAAAGTCAACCTCGGCGGAATTTTAACCCAGAACGTAACGGCAGACGTTACGCCCGGCGTGCTAACGTTTCCGCCAGCTCTGCCAGCTCGCCGCCTTAAGCACACAGTTACGCCTGCGCATGTGTGTGTCTGCATAGACAGACAGACAGACAGACAGACAGACAGACAGACTGACAGACAGACAGACAGATAGATAGATAGATAGATAGATAGATAGATAGATAGATAGATAGATAGATAGATAGATAGATAGATAGATAGATAGATAGATAGATAGATAGATAAATGCATGTATGGGCACACATACATATATTCATATATACAAGGCTTTTTGTGTCGCTTTACAAGTGCAACCTTGTGTCACTCTTATGAGCAGAAATGCCTTGGATAAGACATTGCATGTCACAGAGAACGTTTTTATTCACACCTGCTAATAATGTAGGGAGTGTGCGTATGGTGTATGTCTTTGCGTGTTAAAAGAAAAAAAAATGCGAATACCATGTTGTTATCTTGTATGTATGGATGAGAGGATATCGTTAGTTTTGCAGGCCATAAATGCCTAAGAAGATGATATGCCGAAAAGGACAGCCATAATTAATTGGGTTTTTTGTTTTGCTTTGTTTTTCCAACTAGCTGATGGCTGGATTACAGCCTCAGGAGTGAAACATGTTCCCGTCCGTTTGCACTTGATAAGCCAAACAACTCAAAATAATAAATTAATCAATAATGAATACTTGATTGAATTCTCTGATTATAATCCTACACCCCCCGACTATAAAATCTTTGAGGTAAGTTTTGCACATTCTATTATTAATAATAATAATAAATACTACTACTACTACTACTACTACTACTACTACTACTAATAATAATAATAAATAATAATAATAATAATAATAATAATAATAATAATAATAATAATAATAATAATAATAATAATAATAATAATGATAATAATAATAATAATAATAATAATAATAATAAATAATAATAATAATAATAATAAGTCAGCAAAATGTGGAAGCTGAAGACTAAAACAATACCTGTTGTCATAGGTGCCCTGGGAATGATAGCAAAAGGGGCTGATAGCTACCTAACTCAGATACCAGGAAACCCAAAAATGGCAGAAGTTCAAAAGATAGTGCTCATGGGAACTGCTCATATCCTACGCAAAATACTCTCTATGTAATCTCAAGGTTTAAAACAAACATAATTTTCGGTTTAAAAAAAAAAAAAAAAACTTTTTTTAGACACTCATTAGTACAACATCCCCACCCCCCAAATATATGGCACACTAGGCATAACAACAACATGAACTTCCAACCCTGTTGTCTCTTGAGGTCTCTGGGTGAGACTTGGAGCCAACTTGTACAAATATAAAGCAAAAGTCAAACATAGAATAATAATAATAATAATAATAATAATAATAATAATAATAATAATAATAATAAGTACCAGGCAGTAGCTCTCGTGGCTTCTGATCTTAACTGATTGGAAGTGATATCATGTACATTGTTTTGTCTTGGTGTAAAAGATGGGCTACAGCAAATATTCTGCTCAATACCACAGATTTGCTTGTCAGTTGTTTGACCTTAACCAGTTGAGCATGTCCCTTAGTGGCTGACGATATGTGCATCTCTGATCACGAGCAGAAGTAGTGGGGGAGCATCATAGCCATGTGTTGAGAGGGATTCTTTGGAGTTTGAATAATTCACCTCTGGAAATATGGGTGTTTCGTTCAACATCCTAAAGCAACCCTTATTCAGGGACCTCTTGAGCAGGATGGGCTACTCGACCTGAAGAAAATTCTAACTGGGCCCCACCTGCAAGGTCATGTGCTGTTTATCTTGATATGAGATCACCATGTCGCGCACATATGGTTGTGATGCATGTGCCTGGTGTACCCTTATCAGACGGGTAGTCATGATGGGTATACTGGGCTTTGTATATTTTACCCCAGTGTCACTTTGATGGTTTCAAATTTTGCCACAAGGGCAGCAATTTTGGAGTAGGAGATTAGCCGATTACATTGACCACAGTAACACAGTAATCGACTGGTACTTATTATATTGACCGCAAAAGGATGAAAGGCAAAACTCGACCTCGGCGGAATTTGAGCTCAGAATGGAGCGACGGGTGAAATACCGTTAAACAATTATGCCGGTGTGCTAACGACTCTGCCAGCTCGCCGCCTTCGTAATAATAATAATAATAATAATAATAATGATGATAATAATAATAATAATAATAATAATAATAATAATAATAATAATAATAATAATAATAATGATAATAATAATAATAATAAAGGTGTCAATGAAAATGTAGGGCAAGGTGTAAATGCATTATTAGCAAATGAAGCAGAATTAATAAGAAGGGATATATTACAAGGATACAACAATAGTATTAATAATAATTTCTTAATTAACGACAAGGGGCATACAAAAAAAGCATTTTTGTTCAACTAAAGTACAAAGGACAGTGAGGATTTATATAAACACATTTAATCAATAAAAGAAACAATTGCAGTTAACAAGAAATGTGTAGGAACAAAAAATTCCCAATATTGAAAAACTCAACCAAAATTTTGCTCGATCGGGATGACTTCGTGAAATCCAAATGCGAGATTCTTAACAGTTGTCCTCATGATAGAAAGTTCCTGTTAACAACGTGGTCGACACTTTATGTATGTGTGTGTATTTATATTAATTTTTACAAGGTAACGTTTGATAGTAATTTCGGAGTTTTAGTTCGCTTGCCGTCCACCAGACCGTTTGATGATATGAAACAAGTGGAAATTCGAAGTTACTGTCAACCTTTTATTTTGTAAAAATTCTTAAATATGTACTCTTACCAAAATATATTGAGTGAGACATAAAAACAAATACAAACACACATACGCACACATATCTATATACGTATGTGTGTGTGTGTATACACACGTATATGTGTGTGTGTGTATATGTATATATATATATATATATATATATATATATATATGTGTGTGTGTGTGTGTGTGTGTGTGTGTATATGTATATATATATATATATATATATATATATATATATATATATATATATATATATATATATGTGTGTGTGTGTGTGTGTCTGTGTGTGTGTCCGTGTATGTATGTATGTATTTACTTTTCATATTTATTGTTTCTAGATACCCAAGGAAACTTATTGTAAGGGATCTGCTTACAAAAAAGACTTGCCAAAAATAAGGACTGCTTTTTCATGTGGACTAGAGCGAATCGATCTGGGAGCACAATACCCAGTAAGAATAAACCAATATGTGAGTATAATTCAACGTCATTCGCTTGTATATTTCAAAATGAATATTAGCTTCAAATCTTTTCACAGGACTATTATTTCAGGAGAGAGGGTAAATCAGTGACATCGAACTCCAGTGCTCAAATAGTACTTACTTTATCGACCTCTGAAAGGATGAATATTAGATTTTTTTTGATTTTTTGTATAACATTAGATTTCAGCTCCAATTAAGGGACTCTAATTCTCTGGATATATACAGTCTTCTGTCCTCAGTTCAATTAGACACATGGAGATACTATTTTCTCCCAAACAGTTTGGCAAAGCGCTGCTAAAATGTCTCCCGAATTCGCTTGGTCTATGAAAAGACGATCTAAGTGCTGCACTCTAGTAGAGTTACTGAACACGTATCTGTTAGACTGAGAGCATAACAAGAATAGGGCAATTGCCATTTAACAGATAATTCGAGATATATGAGTTTCCCCGATAAGCTCCAGATGAATACTTTCGTATTGGGATATTTTAGTACTTTTATTCGTAGTCGATTCCATGTAATTTTTCATTATAGTGTCCTCTCACTCATTGTCCTTATGACTGCATAAAAAAATTATTGTTATTATAACTAATGATGCAAGGACGGCGAGCTGGCAGAATCGTTGGCCCGCCGGACAATATGTTTGGCGGCATTTTACCCGTCTTTACGCTGTGAGTTCAAATTCCGCTGGGGTCAACTTTACCTTTCATCTGTTCGCGGTCGACAAAATAAGTACCAGTTGAGCACTGAGGTCGATGTAATTGACTTACTCATCCACCGAAATAGCTGGCCTTGTGCCAAAATTTGAAACCAGTACAACTAATAATGCTTTTAACTGATACCCGGGAGGGGGAGGAGGAGGATGGTGGTGGAGGTGGTGCTGGTGGTGGTGCTGGTGCTGGTGCTGGTGGTGGTGCTGGTGCTGGTAGGGGATGAGACTGCTGCTGGTAATGATGATGTTACTGTTTTAACTCAAGATCAGCTCTGATCGAGATGTATGGTAAAATACATTCTATCTAGGGCTTTTCAGATATAGTATAACCACGAATGCGTCTTGTCCATTTTTTTTACGACAGTTGGGCATGACTTCTTACGGATATTTACCAACTACTTCTTTCACGTCTACTCATAGCGTAGAAGCTGTCTGGCCTTCTCATTGAACAATAACGACAAAGGAACACCACAGATTCTTTCTTTTGCAAAATAATAGCAAAAATATCATCTCATTACATACATTTCTAAAACAAAGATGGAAGAATTGTATTTTGTGACAGTGAATTTTCAAGCTAAATATGGTGATAAATAATTGGTTTTATGTTCAGGATTATGATTTTTATTACTAGACCAACAAAGGATTTTGATTTACTGGACATTTCTCTTCTACCAAGGATTTTGTTTTTAGACTTCTGTTTCTAACAGCAAAATTATTTATCACTCTTTGCCAACTTAATACATTTTCTATTCGGACGCAGCCGAATTTACCTTTCATCTGTTCGCGGTATCTGCTGCTTTAGTTTACGGGACACTTGTTAGGGAGAAAATTATCACTTAAAAATATCTATGAGTAGAAAAAAAGAAACAATCTTTGTTGCTTCTGTTGTTGAGATATAGATTTTGAACTGTAGGCAAACAAAATAATTCTTACGAGGGGTGTGCTGAAAAGTTCCTGGCTTTTCAGCAGGAGGTTCAATTAATTAGGATTTTATTCAACATATTCTTCTCTCAGATTATTGCAGCAGTCCTTCAGTTTTTCTACGCTCTGTAAAAAAAAAAAATCGGAAGGTTGTGCCACCCACCAAGTCTTTCATGACACCATAAAAGCCAGGAAATTTTCAGCACCCCATCGTACATATTCAAATGCGTTGATGTATACAGTAAAGCAGTATTGATACGCAAAATATGAATTTGCATCTAGGTGTATTTAATAGACAGGAAGAAAGTAAATAAAATGATATGAGTGACACAAACTATCAAAATTTTCTTCGGCCATGAGTCCCATTTTGTGGGTGAGAAAGTAAAGTTAAATTCAGTGAGATTCCAACCAGGGAGAATGAGATATCGCTCAAGATGCATCAGAATTTGTATTTTGACGTTCTAATGATTTGGCTTGCGGTCACAGCCTACATTCTAGTTAACTATGTCTTAAATAACCCGGAAAATATGAATAATTGCTATAATTTTCTATTTGCAGGAATATTATGATTTCCAGAAAAAGTTATTTCGACTAGATTATTTTGAAAATATTAAGGGAAATCCCGGCTACCTTGGAGGTCAATTAACACAGATCCATGATTACAACACAGGTAAGTCACCGATTTATATTACAGTTACTGGTGTATTTTAATATTCATAAATTGAGAAAAATGTCAAGTGTTTTCTTAGAAAAAAAAGTGAAATTTACAACTTAAAAGAAATGTCCAGTTTTAAAATATGTTATTTCTAGGAACGCCTCAAACTCTCATCTGATAGTGTTTTTACAGAAATGATTGTGTATACACTCCCCATCCCTTGCAGCAAATACAAATGCAATGATAATCAAATTCTTTAATTATCATAATGTATTAAATCAGCAGTTCGGCCAGAGTAATTGTGCAATTCTTTACCTTGCCACCGAACTTCTGCTCAATTTTATATTTTTTTGGTATTGCTATGTCAATAAATAGCACAATGTTGGAATATTTGTTATGGAAAATTATGCCAGACTTATTATATGTTGTTATCTTGTTGTTGTTGTTTGTTTGTTCCTTCTCGAACCACGCCTGGCTCATAGGGTCGGTTTCCCGGTTTCCTTGGCGTATAGGTTCCCCACCTGGACGGGACACCGGTCCGTCGCAGGTGAGCTGCAAGATGCAGGAGGAAAGAGTGAGAGAAAGTTGTGGCGAAAGAGTCAGCAGAAGTTCGCCATTACCTTCTGCCGGAGCCGCGTGGAACTTAAGGGTTTCGCTTATAAACACACACATCGCCCGGTCTGAGATTCGAACCTACAATCCCTCGACCGCGAGTCCGCTGCTCTAACCACTAGGCCATGTGTTTCCACTTGTTATCTTGTAGTATGTCTGAATACCTAAGTTTCATCGCTTTTTGTAAAGTTATTTTCTGCGATAGATGAACTTTCATATGAGTACCACAGAGCTGTAATAACTAAATTTCGTGTGGCATTTTGTTCGCCATCCTTCAGCGATAGTCTATCTCACCGTCTTCTGTATGATCAACGTGTAGGTGTACTATGGTTGATTAGTTAACAATGAGGATCCGGGAGTTCGATCCCACTATATGACAACATGGCGATATGCCAGTTTTCATATCTTTCGATCGACCCCCACCTTAAGAGTAAAATTAAGTAGACAGAAATTGTAAAGAAGTGTGTCAGATGGCTTGTACTTGTAATTCAACGGCACAGCTCTATTATTGATTAATGTTGTTATTACTGGAAAATTACGTTATGGGTATTCATGACTGTTGAATATTCAACCATCTACGTTCTACTTCAATGAGCAAGTAATTCGTCGAAGACGACAGCGAACCACCCGACTAACGAGTCTTGAACAGCAAAATGTTTATATATTCATTGCTACCATCATTATCACCACCGCAAGTGACACCATTTACATCATCCTTATTGCCGTCATCACCACCATCGCCATCAAATTTTCATCAACATCATCCTCACCTACCACAACTGCCACCAACACTACCATCAACCATCTTCATCCTTATCCATAGCCACTATCACCGCCAGCAACACCATTCGCATCGTTACCTATGCCATCACCA
>NC_043006.1:51992156-51994656 GCF_006345805.1 Octopus sinensis | reverse complement strand
ATGCATAAATAATAAAAGACTTCTGTTAAATCAATCTCGCTAGTGTTATAGGGATTGTGAAAGATATCAGCTCAACTGAACTATTAAAATGTGTCCACAGTTGGAAATATCAATTTTTTTCCGCATTTGATACGTCATAAAACACAATACTTGCAGAGCTAGAGAACTGTCTGTTTTTATGATACTAACCAAATAAATGATTGGTTCATGCTCTCTCAAACTCGAATAAAAGGCAAAGCGATCCAGATAGAATTTTGACACGGAACGTAGATTGATGGAAGTTAATATTTCACATTATTTAAACACGCCGCTCTTGTCAAGACACTAATTTAACACATTCAGTTGATATAGAAACCCATTGCTTGTGTAAACTCACCACTTCTACAAACTTACAATTTGTGTTGAAAATATTAAAATGCATGGAATATGTGTTGCTTTTGAGAAAACAGTTTTATTCCCGAATTTATAACACATTTTTACAATTTTTATTGGCCGCAGGCTCTTATGATTCCATTGTTAATGAAGATGAAGAAACATTGAAATACGAAATTAGATTCAGCTTGTCTGAAATTGGTAAAATGTCACCCCTCAGAATTTCAAATATCCAGGTGAGTTTTCAGTTACTTAATTTAAGATTTCGGTGTTTCCTGTTGCATCTACAGTTTCGTTTTACGAAATTTCAACGAAATTGCTTTGGATTCATTTCTGCTACATTCCTTGCAACTGAGACAATTCAATGATCAGACTGTTCAATTATCAGACAGTTACAATTAAATCTCAGGTTTTGTGCTGCAGTGCTTCTGTGTTCGATTTAACGTTTTAAGCCTCCTCGTTCAGAATATAAGAATCAGCATTGTAAAGGGAGCCATTTACAAGATTGACATCAAATATCTTTTAGAGTGGATCTTTATTGAATACATTTGGTGTTTTATTCTTTTTCTGGTTGAAATATTTTGCTGGGTCCAAATTAGATTTCCTTTAAGGCAAAAGATTTGTCTCCTTTTATTTTTGAATTGTTCCGGAGATAAAATGAAAGATATCTGCTAAAGACGCCACGCAGTGAAATCAAACTTTAATTATTGAGAAATGAGTTTCACTATGTTACATCCATATAAGCACGCACACACACGCGCGCGCGTTGTTATTATTACCTCTGCCTTAGCGAAGGCAGAGGTATTGTTTTCAGTCGTGTATGTTTGTTTGTCCGTGGACAAAATATCTCAAGAAACGCCGAATGGATTCGGATGAAACTTTCAGGGATGTTTGGCCTTGTGACTTTTGCACTTTCTGTACGGATGGTAAGCAAGTGATCATTCTTAAATAATTTTCAGTTCCTCTTTTGATCATTCCAAGTGCTCCTACAATCACTGGTATCGTAACCGTCTTGAGATGCCACATCTTTTCGATTTCGATGAACAAATCTTTATATTTTCTGAGCTTATCAAATTCTTTTACCGAGATATTATGGCCACGTGGTATGCTCATGTCAATCAATAAACAGACTTTATTGTTTTGAACTTTCACAATGCCTGGTTTGTTAGCTTTAATGATCCGGTCTGTACATACTGGGAAGTCCTAAACAATAGTTACATTTTCTCCCTCAGTTACAGCCTCGGGATGGTGCTCGTACCATTTGTCAGCAGTTTTGATTTTATAATGCCGACACATTATCCAGTGTAGATATTGGTCATCTCTGTCATATCTTGGTTTGTACTCTATAGGTGCTAAAACCTTACATCCAGAGATTAGGTGGTCCACTGTTTCTATCCCACCGTTGCAGTATTGGCACTTTGGGTCTACACCATTTTTCATCACATTTCGGATCAATAAGCTCTGATCTCGGGTAGCCAAGATAAAGCTTTCACTCTTTGCCTTTAGCTCTGAGCTCCGTAGCCAATGATGGGTGTGCTTCTGGTCTATATAAGCTTGTTTGTTACGGTTCACATATTTACTATGAAGAGCTTTTTGTTTCCATCTATCAGCTAATTGTTCAAGCGTATTTTGCTTTGCTATTGATTTCACCTTTTTTGCAACTACAGTTGCTGCACTTCCATCATGCTGTTCAACCTGGGTATTATGCATAAACTCACTTGAAAATATTTTGCTCTCTTTCATAGCAGAATGTAGCTTCTAACGTCTTTCGTGGTTTTCAACGAGCTTAGCATCCAATCGTTAGATGTTTCAAGATATCTTGCCAGTCCAATTATAGTGGTTTTGTAGGAGAATTCAAATTAGATCGAGCCTCGACCCTTTTGAGCTCTGAGTTGGTAAAGACAATGTGCGTCTTCTTCTTTTGGGTGGCACATCTTATTGCAAGTCAGCAGCTTACGGATTTTCCTGTCAAGCTTCCTTAATTTGTTCATATTCCAGTTCAACACATTGAAACTGTAAATAACAACCGGAACTGCTAAGGAATGTATAGCTAACACCTCGTCACGGGTGTTTAACTCAGATTTTAGGACTACCGAACTCTCCTATAACATTCCTTCCTGATCTCTTT
>NC_043006.1:51977156-51987156 GCF_006345805.1 Octopus sinensis | reverse complement strand
AGTTCGAAAATGCTGCTATATTAGACAAATTTTTAATTTTTATATATACATTATTTATTTAACATGTTTCGGTTCTTGAAATGATGAACCTTATCAAAAAAAATTATATATAAAAAAGATAGTTCATGCTATCAAATATAAAAAATTCATATATAATATACAATAGAGTCAGACATCAAAAGTTCATATATAGTGAAGTGAGTTCATGCTATATGTTTAAAGAGTATGATGTAGTAGTTCATAGTGGTGATATGCATTCAATATAAAAAATTGATGTTCTTGAAAAAGCGAGGAATTCATTTTAGATTTTACCTTGAGTAACTGTGATGACTTTTGGTCGGTGTCCGCTCGGACAGTGCTGGCGAACCTTGTGAATTGTTTGGGTTTTATATCACCTGTTAGGTGGCCAGTCCAGCGGAACGTGACGTCATCAACGTTTTGACCAATCATTTCGTTAGGTGGCTAGTCAAGCAGAACGGGACGTCACCAATATTATGACCAATCAGAATCGGGTCCGACCTATAGCTGTATTAGATCTGCCCCTTGTCTGTGTCCCGTTAGGTGGCCAGTCCAGCGTAACGAGACGTCATCACTGCTTTGACCAATCATCCCGTTAGGTGGCCAGTCCAGCAGAACGAAATGTCATCAATGTTTCGACCAATCAGAATCGGGTTTGACCCTTAGCTGTATCGTATGTGGCCAGTCCATCAGGATTAGATCTGTTCGAAGAGATCTTTTTATAAATTTTTTTCCTTTTTCCCTAAGACATATTTCCGTCAGTGTGAGTGTCTGTTTAAGGTAGCGGCCGCGGTGGAATTTCGCTTCTCCTTTTCGGAGGACCAATCTTTTGTTTTAATATTCCTGGCCCAGGGTGTTTAAACTTGGTCTAAATTTTTTGATGAAATACAGTTCTTTATTTTGGCGTTGCGTGAAGGTTGCGTTGTCACTGAATTTATAAAGCGGGTAAGTTGTAAATTTCGGATTTACATTTCCAGCACATCTATCTATGTGTCCGCTGACCGGTATTTTCCGGTATTCAGGGTTTCTAATTTGTGATTTATGCACCGCCATCCTGTTACGTAAGCTATTTTTTGTATGGCCTATATACTGCCTATTGCAGCCTGCGCATGTTATGACGTAAATTAAGTTTTATGATGCGCAGGTGAAGTTTGCTCTAATGGTGAACTGATGGCCTTGTTCTAGTATAAATTCTGAACCTTCTATCAAGATGACACAGATTCCGCAGTTGGGCCTTCCACATTTTCTAACTGCTGGTTTTGTGGTTGATGTTGAGTGCAGTTTAGCTTGGGTTAAAATCCTTTTCAAGGATTTTGGTTGCCGTTTACTTTTAATGATGGTGTGTGTTTCGAGGATCCGGTTCATCTTTGGGTCTCCCTTTAGTAGGGCTGTGCTTTGTAGTATGGTGCTGAAGGCCTCATTGTTGAGTGGGTTGTGTGTAGAGATGTAGGGAAGGGTTTTTAATTGTTCTTTCTTTTTTGGTTTTGTTTGTCTCAGGTCTTCTATACTTAATTTGAGTGCCCTTTGGATTGCACTGTCTATTAGGGGCTGTGGATAGTTTCTATTTGTGAGTGTGGTTCTAAGTTCCTGGAGACGTGTGTGCCGGGTGTTTGTGTCTGATATTATGGTGCAGATCCTTCTAGCCAAACAAAAAGGGACATTTATTCTAGTGTGTCGTGGGTGGCATGAATCAAAGGGTAGGTATTGTTTGGAGTCTGTCGGTTTATAGTAGATATCTATCTCTATTTTTTGCCGGTTTTCTTAATGAGGATGTCTAAAAATGGTAATTCTTTTTCGTTGTGATCCATCGTGAATTGTATATTATCATTTATTCCATTTAATAGTATTTTAAATTCCTCAAGTTTCTCTATACCTTTGTCCCAGATGATGAAACAGTCATCGAAGTATCTTTTCCAGTTGTTATGGATATAGGTGGCGAAGGTGTTTCCAAATTTCTCGAGTGTTATCTGGTAGAGTATTTTCTCGAGGTATCCCATCACTAGGTTGGCAAAAGATGGTGCAGTACGCGTGCCCATCGCTGTTCCCGATCTTTGTCTGTAGAAATTATTGTCAAAAATAAAGTAATTGTTCTCTAAAATAAATCTAAGTCCTTCTATTATAAGGTCTTTGTTTATGCGAGTTGGGAGTTCAAAGGGGTAGTTATTCAGCCAGAAGGTGATCGCTTCTATTCCTAGGTTGTGAGGGATGTTAGAATAAAGATTAACTACGTCGAATGACACTAGAAGGGTTTTCTCATTGACTGTTTTAGGGAGGTGGTTGAGCATATCTATATCGTCTCTTACGTAGCTTTTGATGTGTTTTACTATTAAATGGAATAAATGATAATATACAATTCACGATGGATCACAACGAAAAAGAATTACCATTTTTAGACATCCTCATTAAGAAAACCGGCAAAATATTGGTGACGACCCGTTCTGCTTGACTAGCCACCTAACGAAATGATTGGTCAAAACGTTGATGACGTCACGTTCCGCTGGACTGGCCACCTAACAGGTGATATAAAACCCAAACAATTCACAAGGTTCGCCAGCACTGTCCGAGCGGACACCGACCAAAAGTCATCACAGTTACTCAAGGTAAAATCTAAAATGAATTCCTCGCTTTTTCAAGAACATCAATTTTTTATATTGAATGCATATCACCACTATGAACTACTACATCATACTCTTTAAACATATAGCATGAACTCACTTCGCTATATATGAACTTTTGATGTCTGACTCTATTGTATATTATATATGAATTTTTTATATTTGATAGCATGAACTATCTTTTTTATATATAATTTTTTTTGATAAGGTTCATCATTTCAAGAACCGAAACATGTTAAATAAATAATGTATATATAAAAATTAAAAATTTGTCTAATATAGCAGCATTTTCGAACTTCATTTTTTACAAATATATATATATATATAATATATATATATATATATATATTATATATATATATATATACCGGAGTAAACACATAAATGTGAAACAAAGTGGAAAAAAGTGTACTCAAATACCAGTGGTAGAGTAATATGCTTTATTTAAAGCAGCAGAAAATTCAACAAAACCTGTTACTCTGAGTTTCCCGTTGCCGTTCATCGGACAGTTTTTTCTAGCAAAAACTGTCCGATGAACGGCAACGGGAAACTCAGAGTAACAGGTTTTGTTGAATTTTCTGCTGCTTTAAATAAAGTATATATATATATATATATAAAGTATATGATTTAACTTATTAAAATTAAACACAGTTCAACAAATTCATTCATATTTATGTAAATGGAGATTAGATGTTAAAATGGATTGTAGTTTTTATTACTCAGTTTGCTATACAATTGTTTCGTACAGAAAGACAAGATGTTCATATTAGAAAAACTGAGTTGTCAGAAAGTACTGGTCGGTAGCTTATGTAAAAACTAAAAAGACGTTAGAATTACATAGGCATCGTGTTATTAACTAGACACGACTCCAAGAACAAGAATACATTACAGAATGATTAATAACACCATACCTATGTAATTCTGACGTCTTTTAGTTTTTACATAAGCTACCGACGAGTACATTCTGACAACTCAATTTTTGTAATATAATTAATTTGTTTCTCTGTACGAAACAATTGTATAGCAACATGAGTAATAAAAACTACAACCCTTTTTGACATCTAATCTCCATTTACATAAATATGAATTCGTTGAACTGTGTATTATAAGTTAAATCATATATTTAATATTTCTATATGAGTGTTCACATCTACACAAATTTACACTAGTAAATTCAAAAGTAAAGTATGAAGAAGCAACGTTAGAAACATTTGGCTGTAATTTCATGAGGTCGAGTAACTGCATAGTAACTAATTCGTTCGGTAGTTCTTGCTTTAATTGTAGATTGTGTCGCCATTGATGCTACGAGGCAAGAAGTGTTGAGATGAATATAACGTTAAGGGAGTTTTATATGCAACACTATTACAATATATATATATATATATATATATTGTAGTAATAATAATAATAATAATAATAATAATAATAATAATAATAATAATCCTTCGATAGAATTTATAAATATTTTAATGCATCGCTGTGCGCGTTTCCACAGATCACGTTTTTCTGATATGAAGTGTTTTGGCCAGGAACATAAAACAACACCTGATCAGAAAATGGAAACCAAGATCTTGCGATCGTAAATGCAACACTCTGAACATCACTCCATGCACCCCACCTCTCTCTCTCTCTCTCTCACTCTTTACGTACGCACACACATACACTTAGATGTATGTATATATGTATGTATGCATGTATGTATTATGTATGTGTGTGTGTGTATGTATGTATGTATGTATGTATGTATGTATGTAGTATGTATGTATGTATGTATATATGTATGTATATGTATGTATGTATGTATGTATGTATGTATGTATACAGGCATTAAAATTTTCTTTTCACAGGTTCCATGGCTGGAATTGGTATTGGTATGTTGCTAGTTGGAAGTTTAATTGGTTACGTGGTTGGCAAATTTATTGTGAAGAGGAAAAAAGAAGCAGCTTTTAAAGGAATGAGGTTTGAAAATTTGGAAAAGTAACTGAATTTTGTCGAATATGACAGATAAAAGTTATTTTGAGAAACGGAAGCCTTTCAAAGCAGAGGGAGTGTATATACGTTTATCAATTTGTGTTGCAAGATTTCTGATGTGAGAATGTGTGTTGAAACAGATATTGTTGTATTTCGGGACGGTCATTTTTTTTTTTTTTGCCAAATAAACACATGCACTATATATTTCTATTCTTCACTCGTTTATTACTGTTCTTATTTTTTGTATTATATTCTAACTCATGTCCATTATCCAGAAATCTTTCGTCCCACATTTGTGTCCTTTTCAGCGATCACGAAAACGAAAAGTGTTTCGCAGAAGAGGTCACAGATGTGTGACGAAAGATTTCCGGATAAATGGACAGGAATTAAAATAGAAAAAAAATTAAGAACAGTAATAAACGAGTGAAAAACAAATATATAGTGGGTGTGTTTATCTGGCAAAAAGAAAATGACCGCCCTAAAATACAACAATAGGAGTGTATATATTTAATTGAATTGCTTGGCTCTCTTGTTTGTTTTCTATTATCAATGCCAAGAAGTCAAATCTAGAAATGAAGATGTATGCATTGAACAGTTGTCAATAATTCAATAAAGTTATTACGTTATAGAACTTCGTTTGTTTCTCTTTTTTTTTTTCTTTTTTTTTTTCTTTGTCTTTTACTTGTTCCAGTCATAGCACTACCTTGAAGGGTTCAGTGGAACAAATCGCACCCAAGAAATAATTATGGTGGAATTCTGATTGCAGCAGGCCATATAACATCTCATAACAATTTTTATCTTTAAGAATTTTCAGAAAATTTTTACGAATGTGTGTTCTACACACGGCAATTCATACGATTATATAAACATTTTTTTAAACCTCCCCCTCCCCAATAAATTCTCGAATTTTCCACTATTTTACGAATTTTTGTATAAATCAGAGTTTAAAATACGGCCAAGCCGGATTTTTTGATTAAGTCCCTGCAGTGGACCTCCTTTGGTTGCATCATCATGCCATTAAATGTACTTTTTCTTTCCTTTTTTCTTTTTGACCTGTTTCAGTCATTTGATTGCAGCCATGCTGGAGCAACGCCTTTAGTCGAACAAATCGACCCCAGGTCTTATTCTTTGTAAACCTATAACTCATTCTATCGGTTTCTTTTGCCGAACCGCTAAGTTACGGGGATGTAGATACACTAGCATCGGTTGCCAAGCGATGGTGAGGGAAAAACACACACACAAATATATTTATATATATATATATATATATATGTATGTATGTATGTATGTATGTATGTATGTATGTATGTATGTATGTATATATATACGACGTGCTTCTTTTCTGTTTCCGTCTACCAAATTCACTCACAGGGATTTGGTCGGCCCGAGGTTATAATAGAAGACACTTGCCCGAGGTGTCACGCAGTGGGACTGAACCCGGAACCATGTGGTTGGGAAGCAAGCTTCCACCGAGGGCGAACTGGCAGAATCGTTAGCACACAGAGCAAAATATTTCGCGGTATTTCGTCCGTCTTTACGGTCTGAGTTCAAATTCCGCTAAGATCAGCTTTGCCTTTCATCTTTTCAGACTCGATAAAATAATTATCAGTTAAACACTGGGGTCGATATAATCGATTTACTCCTCCTTAAAAATGCTGGTCTTGTGCCAAACTTTGAAATCAATATTCATAGAAGTACTAAGGTGGAAAGCTGGTAAAATCGTTTCTACGCCAGGCAAAATGTTTCGCGGCATATTGTCCATCTTTACGCTCTGAGTTCAAATTCTGCTTAGGTCGACTTTTCCTTTCATTCTTTCAGGGTCCATAAAATAAATACCAGTGGAGTATTGAGGTCGATGTAATTAACTTACCCTCCCCTAAAATTGCTGGCCATGTGCCAAAATTTGAAACCAATATTCATGGAATTACTAGATAAGTTAATGAATGATTCAAAGAGAAAAATAAATTCATTTAACCAACAAAAATATATACGACGGGGGGGGGGGTCTAAAAGAAGTGGAGGCACATGGCCTAGTGGTTAGAGCAGCGGACTCGCGGTCGAGGGATCGCGGATTCGAATCTCAGACCGGGCGATGTGTGTGTTTATGAGCGAAACAGCTAAGCTCCACGAGTTCCGGCAGAAGATAATGGCGAATTTCTGCTGACTCTTTCGCCACAAATTTCTCTTACTCTTTCCTCCTGCATCTTGCAGCTCACCTGCGACGGACCGGCGTCCCGTCCAGGTGGGGAACCTATACGCCAAGGAAACCGGGAAATCGGTCTTTAAGAGCCAAGCATGGCTCGAGATGGAACAAACCTAAAAGAAACCGGAATTATGCAATATTATTTTATCCACTAAGTTTTACAATTTTACATTTTTATCGCCTTCAAAGTATTCTCCATTTGAAGCCATGCATCGGTCCAGACGCGTTTTCCAGTGGTGGAACTCTTGCAAAGTGATGTCTTTTAACGACTCGTGGTTCTTTCTTCACTTCTTCTACATCTTCAAATTCCGTAGCACCAGCTTTCGTCACCAGTGATGACCTTCTAGAGAAAGGCCCGGATCAATTTCCAACTGCTCTTTCAGTTCATGACACTCATTCACTCGTGACTGCTTTTGATCTTCCGTGAGCAAGTGAGGTACTAATTTTGCTGCAACTCTTTTCATTCGCAATTCCTCGCTCAAAATTAGTTGGCAGGAGCTCCAGAACACACTAGTCGTATCAAGTTCATCAATTGTTCGGCGACGGTCCTCAGTTCGTGAATTTTCATGAAGTTTTCATTCGTTCGGGAGGTTGACGGCCGCCTGAAAGAATTTAGCTTTCAAACGACAAGTGACCATTCCTAAAGCGTAAAAAAACCACTCGTAAATTCTGTTTTGCTCATGGCAGCGTCCTTGTAAGCTGTCTGAAACATGACAACTGTATCGGCCGCCGTTTCCCCGCAAAAATCGATGAATAAGGGAGAAGCACTACAAAGCAAAGATGTACCACGTGGCAGTAGGACTCCACTCGAAGACGACGGTGGACAGACTGATGCCTGAGGGTAGCATCAAGTGACTTCTAGCGGTGGAAGCCTGAACCGTAACGGGCTTGTCCCGCAGAGAACGTTTCCGGTTACTTTTGGGTATCCTTCGTAAGCAGGTAAAAGAAAAAGCCGTGTGTTAACGGCAGTAGCATAGTTAGAGGATGCGAGAAAGGCAGCCCGTTCCAGGCGGCACTTTTATCAGGGCACTTTTATCAGGGCCGTCGAATAAGCGGGGAGGCGGGAAAATTCAAGGGGTGCCGTTGGCAGAATACATTCTAACTACACCACTGGCTAATGGCCAGCAAACATTGTCTATTTATTTATTTATTTATTTAATAATTCATTTATTTTCGCTTGTTTGTTTGCTTGTTTGCTGTTAACATGTGAAAGCTTCAGAGCGCTTAGCCACACTCAAGAAAGTATCAATACTGATATTTATCAATATTTTATTGTTCATTTATAAAATTAATAGATTACTTTGTGGAATATATTGATAAGTTCGTATAAGAACTAGTTATGATAAGGCGGAAACAAGTTCAGCATGACACACTGTCTGGAAAAACTAGATTCTTGGATTACAGGAAAACCCATCTGGAGCCTTTCGACAGAATTTCTATTGAGTAAATTTTTTCGTGGAGGCACATGGCCAAGTGGTTAGAGCAGCGGACTCGCGGTCGAGTGATCGCGGGTTCGAATCTCAGACATGGCGATGTGTGTGTTTATGAGCGAAACACCTAAGCTCCACGCGGCTCCAGCAGAAGGTAATGGCAAACTTTTGCTGACTCTTTCGCCACAACTTTTTCTCACTCTTTCCTCCTGCATCTTGCAGCTCACCTGTCCAGGTGGGGAACATATACGCCAAGGAAACCGGCCCTTATGAGCCAGGCATGGCTCGAGAAGGAACTAACAGATTTTATTTTTAAGACTTTTTTCAATCAAAAACAACATTTAGCGTTTGTTTATAGAAAAAAGTAATATGTAGCACGAAGTTTTGTCAGTGAAGAGGTCGCGGTTTCAAAGCAACGAACATATTTTGACACAAATAAAAGTTTTAATTGTTGAAGTGAAACTAACAGTTTTTGTGTGTTCTTGAATGGCTTACAGACATCTTTCATGCAATTGCTTTTTTTTTGTTTGTTTTTTACGCATACGATCTCAGATCAAGTCACTTCCTATGCACGTACATCTCCGTAAAAAATAATTAGATACAATATAAAGTGAAGTTTGTAAGGGAAACTACTCTGTAATGCATTTAAAAGAGTTATCTAACTTACACTTTAAATTATCAGAACGTGTAAATGTATGTGAGGGGTGTGGAAACGTAGCGGAGAACAATAACAAAAGATCTTAAAAGCAGATGGTTAACATTGGAACAAGCTGTAAAGGACGTTTTCAGTGCTAGAAGGTGAAATAATCTTGCTGTCTCCTTAAGGGCCACAAGGCACAATGAGAACCGAATGAATGAATGAATGAATATGAAACTAACAACAATTTTATTCAGAAAAATCCTGTTTGCGATTTCATTCCCGAAAGTTAATATATTGCAAAACATATATAGATCAGAAAGGTCTTCAAAAACTAAATTCCTCCTGCAGCTATGCTACCAATCAATTATCAGTGAACAGGTCGCTGTCTCAAAGTGACGAAAATATTTTGACAAATTAAATTTAAATGTTGAAGTGAATCTAACGGTTTTGTGTGTTTCTTAAATGGCTTATAAACACCTTCCAGGCTGCAATTGTTTTCGTTCCAGCACACGATCTCAGATCAGGTCACTTGCTATGCAAGTACATCTCCGTAAAATAAAATAATCAACGAGGAATTGAATCGAAGCTAATCAGTTTACAATGATATGAGAAAACAATCAATAAATGACTAGCAGTGGAAAGAATATTGTTATCTGTATTAAGCAAAAAATAAATACAGAGATAAAACAGTATGAATGGTGGACCAAAACTGCAGCTTAGGAAAGCACCTGGAAGAAACTTGATAGTTGGATACATGTACAAAAATCTCACCTGTTGGAGGCATCGTATTAGCATTTATCAGTGGAGATTTAAACATACCTAGCTGGCTGGCTTTGATTGCAAGAAAACTTACACCATATGCCGAAAAACTACCGGCCAATTGCTTTCTAGAATCTCATGCATAAATTGTATACAGTCTGAGTGATTCCGTTCTTCTAGAATCATAATGATAGTAATATCGGTCTCAAATTTTGGCACAAGGCCAGCAATTTCTGGGAATGGAGTAAGTCAACTACACTGTTTAACTGGTACATATTTTATCAACCCCGAAATGGCCGAAAGGATGAAAGGCAAAAATCGACCCCGGCAGAATTTGAACTCAGAACGTAGAGGCAGAGCTACA
>NC_043006.1:51964656-51972156 GCF_006345805.1 Octopus sinensis | reverse complement strand
TGGCGACGAAGTACCGGTCACTTTGAATATAACTACATTACACAGCATTTTATAGAGTATCGGTGTCTTTCACTAAAACTGCGCTACTAGATTCTCGTGGACTCTCCTGTCGTACGGGAGTCCAGCAATTTCTTGCTGACCAACCTGCACAGATTGTTTATAGTGATCAAATGTTTATGCGCCTTACTTGGTTCAGTCATTTGACTGCGGCTATACTGGAGCACCGACTTTAGCCGAGCAAATCGACCCCATGACTTATTCTTTGGAAGCCTAGTACTTTTTCTGTCGGTCTCTTTTTGTCGAACTGCTAAGTTACGGGGACGTAAACACACCAGCATCGGTTGTCAAGCGATGTTGGAGGACAAACACTGACACAAACACACACACACATGTATATATATATATATATATATATATACGACGGGCTTCTTTCAGTTTCCGTCTACCAAATCCACTCACAAGGCTTTGGTCGGCCCGAAGCTATAGTAGAAGACACTTGCCCAAGGTGCCACGCAATCGAACTCTGCAAATTAGTTCATTCCCTCCATCAAATCCATATTGCCTCTACAGGTACACAATGTGCCACGCGTCATATGTCGAAGTGATCGCAGAGAAACGTGAAAAGAAGAGTTTTGCTCAAAAACACAACGCACCGCCCGGCCCGGGAATCGAACTCATTACCTCATGATTGCAGGCCCTACGCTCTAACCACTAAGCTATTAGTGCTGTTTAATTTAAAGTACTCTAAAAAGATGTATGTGCAGGGCATAGTATGCTGTTTTCATTTAATGTACTCTATAAAATGTATGTGGCGTCTTGCAGTGCACAATCATGAGGTAGTGATTTCGATTCCCGGATCAGGCAGTGTGTTGTGGGGTATAAAGGGCTCCTTAGCCGTAGTGAAGGCAATCTATCTAGGGAGATAACCTTACATAAATCACTGGGTCCGTAGCTTAGAAATACTGGGTTGACGTCCAGCGGGAACAGCTTTGTTTCATGGAGGAGGAAAAATCTTCTTAGTACTTGGTTGTACAATGCTTTCCAATGTGTGTAGTAGTGGCGCGCGCACACATTATTAGCCATTTGAAAAGACTATGAAAGTCTCGACCACGGTCGAACAATGATGATGATGATGTGTTCTTGACCAAAACATTTTATTTCACGTTGCTCCAGTTCATTCAGTTGTAGAAATGCGTTCGACCTCACTGGTGCCAAGTTGTATCGGCCTTTCCATTCCCTTGGATAGTACCGGTGGTATGGAGAGGAGAAGCTGGTATGCATGGGTGACTACTGGTCTTCCATAAACACCCTTACCCACACTTGTGCCTCAGAGGAGAACTTTCTAGGTGCAATCCCATGGTCATTCATGACACACATACACCCCCCATATATATATATATATTATATATATATATATTATATATATATATACGACGGGCTTCTTTCAGTTTCCGTCTACCAAATCCACTCACAAGGCTTTGGTCGGCCCGAAGCTATAGTAGAAGACACTTGCCCAAGGTGCCACGCAATCGAACTCTGCAAATTAGTTCATTCCCTCCATCAAATCCATATTGCCTCTACAGGTACACAATGTGCCACGCGTCATATGTCGAAGTGATCGCAGAGAAACGTGAAAAGAAGAGTTTTGCTCAAAAACACAACGCACCGCCCGGCCCGGGAATCGAACTCATTACCTCATGATTGCAGGCCCTACGCTCTAACCACTAAGCTATTAGTGCTGTTTAATTTAAAGTACTCTAAAAAGATGTATGTGCAGGGCATAGTATGCTGTTTTCATTTAATGTACTCTATAAAATGTATGTGGCGTCTTGCAGTGCACAATCATGAGGTAGTGATTTCGATTCCCGGATCAGGCAGTGTGTTGTGGGGTATAAAGGGCTCCTTAGCCGTAGTGAAGGCAATCTATCTAGGGAGATAACCTTACAATAAATCACTGGGTCCGTAGCTTAGAAATACTGGGTTGACGTCCAGCGGGAACAGCTTTGTTTCATGGAGGAGGAAAAATCTTCTTTAGTACTTGGTTGTACAATGCTTTCCAATGTGTGTAGTAGTGGCGCGCGCACACATTATTAGCCATTTGAAAAGACTATGAAAGTCTCGACCACGGTCGAACAATGATGATGATGATGTGTTCTTGACCAAAACATTTTATTTCACGTTGCTCCAGTTCATTCAGTTGTAGAAATGCGTTCGACCTCACTGGTGCCAAGTTGTATCGGCCTTTCCATTTCCCTTGGATAGTACCGGTGGTATGGAGAGGAGAAGCTGGTATGCATGGGTGACTACTGGTCTTCCATAAACACCCTTACCCACACTTGTGCCTCAGAGGAGAACTTTCTAGGTGCAATCCCATGGTCATTCATGACACACATACACCCCCCATATATATATATATATATATATATATATATATATATATAGTTAATCCAAACAAGAAAACAGAAAAAACACAGAAAAAAAAACACAGTAACGCGAGGACGTGGAACAAATAAAGTATTATTTGACGCTCAGAGGTCATGCCATAAGTTCTGTCTGAATTTTGAATAAAGAAAACAAGTGATCAAATGCTATATTTAATTGAAATTTAATCATCAATGTACTTTCCCTGATTATCTATGACTTCCTTCCATCTATTTACAAGCTTTTAATACCATCAATGTAAAACTCTTTTGGTTTCAAAGCGAAGAACTCTGAAATGTCGGTTTCGACCTCCTCCTAGCTTGCGAAAGGTATGTCCCACAAATGATTCTGTAAACTACGAAATAAATGGTAGTCTGAAGGAGCAAGGTCGGGAGAATAAGGTGGAGGAGGAATTTTTTCCCAGCCAAGCTCTTCTACCTTCTGTGGTGAGATCTTTGCAGTGTGGGGTCGCGCATTGTCCTGATGAATCATCACACCTTTCCGATTCACTAAAGCGGGTCTTTTTTCTTCAAAGCTTGGTTCAAACGCTCTAATTGTTGACTGTAGACTTGAGCATTGACAGTTGCATTAGGTGGTAACAATTCAAAGTGAATTACTCCCTTGCAATCCTACCAGATAAAGAGAAGAACGTTTTTTCCATGAAGTTCCTTTCTCGGTTGTGGTTCAGCCTTTTCCCTTTTACCACGCCACTGTTTACGGCGTTTAACAGTTCGATAGAAGATCCATTTTTCGTCACCAGTCACAAGTCTATCCAAAAACGGGTGAAATGAGTTCGCGATAATGGAGAGAAGAGCAGATGTCAACTCGGGATTTGCGGTTGCTTTCGGATAATTCATGAGGTACCTATTTTCCAAGTTTAGGAACCTTTCCAAATTGTTGAAGAATGACGATGAACAGTTGTATGGTTTGAACTAAGCTTTATTGCAAATTCTTCAATTGATAATGCAGGATTTTCTTCAAGTAATGCCTCAAGGAGCTTATCATCAAACTCAACTGGACGTTCTATTCGATCTTCATCTTCAAGGCTGAAATCTTCACTTCTGAATTTTGCAAACCATCTTCTGCAAGTTCTTTCATTCAAGCACTCTTTCCCATAAACTGTGTGCATGTTTCGAGTCGCTTCGGCTGCAGAGTTTTCCTTTTTGTACTCATAAAGTATTATGTGCTTCAAATGACAATTGAATACTTCCATGTTAGAAAGGGTTTTAATCAAAGAAATTTTAATTCTATTTTTCTGTAAAATATTATTTAATTACTTTCAATGTACACAAATGCATAAAAATAATTTTAAACTCCATTAGACATTCTAAAATACTATTAAATTTCTTTCAATTTTAAAAAAGATAAAATCAGACAGAACTTATGAGATGACCTGAAATATATATATATATATATATATATAGCAAATGAAAGACAGAAGATGGAATATATGTATGTATATATATATGTATGTATATATATTAGAAACAGGAAACAGAGAGGCAAAACATGTGCTATGGAGCATGCGTTATTAAGCTAAGTATTCTATTATTGAAGAGAGAGAGAAATAAATAATGAATATCTTTATTAGTAGCTACCATTTCGTTGAAGAGTGTCTGAAGTAAAAAGATAATAGTGGTTGGTAGTCCATGATCGAAGAATCAATGAAATCTTTAGTGAAAAATAATATCCGTTAGCAGCCCATTGTTGAAGTATCGAGGAAAATAAAGGTTGATAGAAGTTACTAGGTCCATTTTTGAAGAGAAACTAAGGTGGATATGAGTCTTCAAAGAGTAAAGGACAATGTGAAGAAAGGATTATTACTTTTTATCCTTCTTTCACGCTGCGTTTAGCATAAAGAGAATATTAGTAAGTATGCCTAATCTTGAAACAGACGTAAGCTGCCCAAGAGAAGATAACTCCATATGTCAACTAAACAACCATTTGTAATACAGAATCCGTTGTATGTTTGGTGGAAGTGACATCAAAAGACCCCAAATGGAGCGACGAGCATGAGGAAATATGTGGGCAGGACAGAATCGATAGGGCCAAGTTCTTGTTAAATATCTAAGAGAGATGAAATGTCACATCTCTAACCAAGAATATTTGAACATTGAAGAAAAATTATACGCATTACGACATCAAGTGAAAGATATCAGAAAATGTAAGCCTTAGTTTAACAGCAGTAGACCATACGAGCTTTGCTTCGCTGAATAAAGGAGCATCGTAAAGAATTCCACTTAGGCACCAATCTAAATTGTAAAAGTGAGGTTTTCTACTCCTGCCACATGAGCGTAAATTTGCATTATCATACTGGCCGATCGTACTATGAGGCCTTCACTTGGTACTTTTTTCCTCTCACTGCATTCTGAAAAATTAATATAAGACTTGTCACTCCTAAATGTAATAAATGTACACGACCACATATGATTTTCAACTTAATTCTCTTTGAACATCTACCGTGCATCTCTACACCAAACGGTAAATTGACTTGGAGCCTGAAGAGTCCTCTATAAAGCTGAGCGCTTCAAGGATGCGACTAAGAAGTCCGCGGTAGTATGTGCCGTTTGCGCCTTTAGAGATGGCCAGGGTGCCATCTCTGTAGAGACCAAAGAGGACAGAGGGGAACTTTTTCTTAAGGGTATCAAGGATATACAACCCAATGAGGTCGCATATATCAGCGCTGTCGTAGGTACCCATCGCTACGTCAAAAGAGCCCGCGGGGTCGGAGTGCTTCAACCAAGTCGAACCATTATTGAACAACACTGTTTTTTGGCGTGCATAATGATATCCATATCCCTGTTGCTAACGTCAGTGAAGCTCCTAGCAAAGGAAAGTACTTTAAACAGTAATCTTTTTGATACAGACAGGTAAAAATCGGTGTCGCTCCCCTTGTTGGTATTAAACCATGCAATCACCTCTTTGGTGCTACGCCATAGGGAAAGGTTGGTGGCTCTCTTTATGTCGTTAGTGATGTTTCTCAATATATGCTTGCTTGCAAGACCAATATCAAATTTGGCCGGATTAATCAAGCAGCATTTGGAGTTTCAGGCAAAGTTCGGTTTATGATTTTGATTGTAATAAAGGCGTTCATTTTAGCTAAGATCTCTACCCTATCTGCTATATCTAGGTCGTTGGCTAACTGTTTGGCTTCACTGCTGATGTTGTTGTATGTGTGGGAGAAGCGCGCCTAGAATTCTGTATAATATTGTTTTCTAGCAGCCTATCGTAATCAAGGGTGTCTATCTTATATAGGTTTTTAGTCTTATCTGAGATTAGGGAGCTATCCGAGATTTTAACAATCTAATGTCAGCACGAAGCTTACGTTGGAAGGAGCAAGAGGACTTACGGAATTTTAGCTTGGAAATGATGCCCAGGACTGCTTCGAAGAGCTCGAGGTCCTTGACCTTGGGTGGGTATTTTCTAGATTTAATTCTATAAGTATTGCTCTCCGGGAATGGCGTGGCTAGAAGGCCTTCCATCTCATTCGCCTTATTCGTCCATATTTTTTTCTAGCAGTGTTCGAGTGTACAGCTCATTAAATGGCCTGGGTGTATTCTTAGTGGGGTAGCCAAGGTCAAAGCTTTCCATATTCATAAGAGACTAAGTGGTTTCCGTAGACACACAAACAGCTACATACATACATACATACATACATACATACATACACAGGAGTGGCTGTGTGGTAAGGAGCTTGCTAACCAACCACATGGTTCTGGGTTCAGTCCCACTGCGTGGCACCTTGGGCAAGCGTCTTCTACTATAACCTCGGGCAGACCAAAGCCTTGTGAGTGGATTTGGTAGATGGAAACTGAAAGAAGCCTGTCGTATGTATATATATATATATATATATGTGTGTGTGTGTGTGTGTGTGTATGTGTGTGTGTGTGTGAGTGTGCGTGTGTGTGTGTGTGTGAGTGTGCGTGTGTGTGTGTGTGAGTGTGTGTGTGGGGGGGGGGGGGGTGTTTGTGTGTGTGTGTGGGTGTCTGTGTGTCTGTGTCTGTGTCTGTGTTTGTCACCCCGCCATCACTTGACAACCGATGCTAGTGTGTTTACGTACCCGTAACTTAGTGATTCGGCAAAAGAGACCGACAGAATAAGTACTAGGCTTGCAAAGAGTAAAGTCCTGGTGTAGATTTGCTCGACTAAAGGCGGGGCTCCAGCATGGCTGCAGTCAAATGACTGAAACAAGTAAAAGAATAAAAGACGACATACATACATATAATGTGTAACAGCAAAATAATTTAGAAAAATTGGATATCATTAAATATCGATCAAATATAATGGATTTGTCAGAAGTAAGTCAGCAATATTTATATAGGACCTTCATAGATTTATTTCGTTGCCGCCTCATATTTATTGCCGTTGGATGAACAATTTTATTGTCGTCTAGTTCGTGTTAAACTTTATACTACAATACAGTCTTAGTTATTACACGACATAAAATATAATAAAGTATTACATACGTACTTACATGCATGCATACATGCATACATACAAATATAAATACACTCACACACATATCTCAGATAGATAGATAGATAGATAGATAGATAAAATCAAAATAAGCAACAGGATATGAAGAGATGATGCAGTACGACCGTTTCAAGCGGCTCTATTTAATTGAACAATGCAACCATTACATCAATTTAAATGCAGGGCTATCCTCAGCTGCATAAATGAACATATTTTTTAATCAGTTGGACACATTAATAAAATTTTACTCAAATTCTCTAATAGAGCAAGAAGAGGGAGAAAGTCCAGAATATACTGGAGAAAGTCCAGTGTGTGTGTGTGTGTGGAGAAAGTCCAGTATGTGAGCAAATCGACCACAGGACTTCATAAATTCATCCTATTATAAAAAAATCGAGGAAAAATAATAGGATGAATTTATATTGAATTAATTTATTTTGTTTATTTTGCTTATTGCATGCTTAAGACCGTTATTTGAAAGGACCACTGAAACAATTCCATTTTAAAGGTGTATTCTTTAACTAGTTTTGATCATATCGCTAATTCTGTTCTATTTTAACAAAACTGTCCGACGAACGGGAACGTGAAACTCTGAGTAACAGCTTT
>NC_043006.1:51937156-51962156 GCF_006345805.1 Octopus sinensis | reverse complement strand
ATCTTTAAGTGGAATTACTGAATAACAGACGTTTACTATAGCAACGTGGAACGTCTGCGTGCCTGCTGGTTCTTTGGAAAATGACTAAATCCTTTCGTATTTATACACTACCATCTTAAAAATGGCTAATGTAGCCCTGCCTATTAACAAAAATGCAATAGGGTCGCGCTTAGATTACCTTTTAGTTCAGGTTCCCTCTAAGCTGACCTGGAGTTAAACAACAACAGGAAGGAGGAAGAATTTATTAGTCGCTCGACCTGCCAGAAATTACAAACACATCTCCATTTCTCAAATTACAATTGCATTCTCAATACAAATAAATGCAAATAAAGGTGAGAGTCATGGCTGGAACGCCTTTCGTTATGGGTCTGCTAGATGAAGGTTGACCTGAATCTAAACAACATTTATTTGACTAGTTACAGTTACAACATCAAACTGTTTCTATAGTGTAACAAGAATTGATAAGGTTTGGAGCGAAGAAGAACATTCAAGAATAAGACCAATCTTGCCTGTAGTACACGATATCAGCAACAACATTGCTAAAGGCAATAATAACGATAACCACCAACGGCCACAGCTGTCAAGTGTAAACAAGGAAATCTAACACAGTGATATAGTCATCATCGTCGTCGTCGTCGTCGTCATCGTTATCGTCCTAGCCATCAAATGCAGCAACGATAACAACAACAGCAGCAGCAACAGATTCAGTAGCTGCTTCAGTCGAGAGTCGTCAAGATTAACTCATATTCATCGAACGGAGTAATAATTTATATATGTCGACGCATACCTAAAAATCAAAGGACAACTCCCACCTCTAATTATATGTGCAAACAAATGCCATATGCTGCCTATACATATGCACACACGCATACACATACACACATGCACACACACGTACATACATACACGTAACTATATATAGAGAGAGAGAACATATTTACATACATTTGCCAGTTTTTAATATTTCATCACCGGATATATGGTTAATGTAATCGCACACATACATATTCATACGTGCATATATACTCATAGTCACGCACCTACATATACTTAGAAAATTAACTTGAGCTGGTCGGTAGATATAGCGATATACAAGAACTGTGATACAAGCACATACACACCATACGTAAGCGCTTACACACATTTACAAATACACATCTTTATTTAAAGCTGCGACCGTGTGAGTTACTACACTTCGGTGTTCCTTGCTGCCGATTTTCAGGCGATTGAATACACACACGCACACACACACTCATACACACACTATTTATATATACACGCAATAATCAAAACTCATACTGTTATATTTACTCACATACATAACTGGACAGATATAGATATACACATCTTGAAATATAAGCATACACACACATACACACAGACACACACGTATAAGCCACACAGAAGAGGGAAGAGAAGAGAAAAACAGAGAGGGGGTGTGATACAACTAAACAACTGTACGTACATAAAAAGTTACACATACGCATACATACAACTATATATATAATACACATGTATAGTAATTACAGACTCTTTCTCCACTCTCTTATAAATACTATATATTTGTACACGAACATATATTCATATATGCACACACGTCTACAGATATACATATTTGCAGTTCTAGATATTTATAAACGCACGGTTTTAAAGAGCAAAGACCAAAAGCGACATTCCATTTTCGGCGACAAGAAATACATTAATATAGAAATCTAATCCTGCATGAGATACAGCATATCAGTATGGATCGCTTATCCGATATACAGATAGCATATCAAAATTTGTAATCTGATAATCTGATAAGCTACAAATATCAGATACATAAATATCAGAATATTTAGGTTTATCAGGTATATATAATAGCATTTTAGGCTGTATAGTATATTAGGCTATATAGGTTATCAGATATATATAGCATATAATCATGAATATCGTGCTAGATAAAAAGTACATCAGATATAGATCACGAGATAAAGAATAATTTTGCTGGCTTACAATCCAAGCAACAATACTACATTCTTTCTATTCTTTACACTTACTCAAAGGACATTTGTTTCCTTTTTTACTTTTCATTGCATTTAACCCATTAGACTCTTACATACGTCTCTGCATATTAAATAATTTTAATACACCATCTTTCCCAAGTTGGTATTCAGATATGTTCTACACTCAAACTGCTTTTAAAGAAGCATTTGGTCCATCTTTCGGATATTTCATCTTTATTTTACATTTCGTCTAAGGATGGTAGGTAATGTGTGCTAAATGTCAATTTAACCCGAAGGTGATAAATAATGATTGTGATTTGTATCTTTAAATATATAAACAGGAAAGAAAGTGAAGAAAAAAAGGCCAAAGAAAAACCACTTGGTAATTAGCTAAGTAGGAAATTAATTTCATACTTTCAGCCATTCACACTTATTCTTTCTTTTTGGTGAGAACAAAGGATTCAAACTTAATTTCTAGAACACTGAAATAACACATCAACATCCAAACAACTACGCCTTTCACTGCGGAGGTTGATTCTACCCAACTATATCTCACACAGTTTTTCTGTGATTTTATCCTTACCTCCCTCGCTCTCAGCCCAGACATTGAAAACTGTATTAATATGTTTAAATCGCTCTCGAACCACCGGGCACGGCGCATGCCTTTGCCCAAAACACGAACTAACAATGCTTATAACCGAAAAATACTAATACCTTTTCCACTGGACCACTGAGATTTCTGTTATATAATTATATCATGTATTAATGAAAGACCAATAATGGATATCGTAGTAACTTCCTGCATGTTCACAAGACAGATGTATTGTACGAACAGTTGTTGTAAAGTTGAAAGGATGGAGTCCCAATGTTATTACAATAAATGAATTTCACGGATGTAATATTCTCAATGGATTATATTTATGATAATATCGAAGACAGAAAGAAGAAATAAAACCGATAATAATAGAAATGCGAAATACTAAGGAGGGAAATATTGTGAAATAATAACAATGACAGTGATAAGAAATCGGTAAATATTATGTAGTTAAGCTCTCCTCTTCTCTCTCTCCTTTCCTCTTTTCACTCACTGTTTAGACACATAAATAGTAACACATATACAACGCACACACACACACACACACGCACATACTATATATATATATATATATATATATATATATATATATATATATATATATATATATATATATATATATATATATATATATATATATATATTCTTTTTCGAAATGGTGGCTCTCGAAGCAAATGAAGCTGTAAATAATAGAGTATAGATATTGGGTTATATATACACTGATAGCGTTTATTCTTCTTCTATATCTCAATACTATTTTCTGCTAGTTATTACGGATGTATCACTAAAAACTAAAAAAACCAAAACAAAAAAGGAATTTAAAAAGAACCAACGGCAACAAGGATAATACAAGAACTATTCAATATAGGACAACTGTAAAAGTGTCCTATATATAAATTGAGGAGAACAACAATTGCTATGAGGCCAGGGTTAAAATGGGCGACTCGCAGTCGACTTTGTTCGGTGATATGTAAGTATAAGGAACACTCTTGATTTACTAATTAATAACAAATCTTTACTTTCAGATGTGTTATCAGAGCAACTAAGATTTAATATTTGTGCATAAAGACATTTAAGGGCGGCTTATCCTGATTTTCTTTCTGCCCCTGAAATAAAGACCAATTCCCTTTCGTTTATTCATTTGATCTTCTTAAAAACGACTTATTTTAAAATTGCTCAATGTTTCGACAAATTTCTTTCTTGTGCAAATAAACACTTCTAATTTGACGGTTGAAATTGTTTTCCCTGTTGTTGTAGATTATCACGATTGTCCTATATACGGCAAACACGACTTCAACTCTTAGAAGCTATCTAAACGTGCTTTTTGCTGTCTAGAGAATATTTTACGAGACATTTTGCGAACAATTATGCATGCACAAATATTTACATATATACATACAGGCATACAGGCATGCATAATACATACATACATATCACGTGTCATAATATTGACAATATTTGTAGCAATAATAGTACCCGTAATAATATTGCCAATATAAATTTAACAATAGTTGAAAGGATAATTAACTTACATACAAGGATTTTCTATTTTATATCAGTTTCCTATTTCTTTATTACACACAAGGGGCTAAATATAGAGGGGACAAACAAGGACAGACAAACGGATTAAGTCGATTGTATCGACCCCAGTGTGTAACTGGTACTTATTTAATAGACCCCGAAAGGATGAAAGGCAAAGTCGACCTCGGCAGAATTTGAACTCAGAACGTAGCAGCAGGCGAAATACCGCTAAGCATTTCGCCCGGCGTACTAACGTTTCTGCCAGTTCGCCGCCGTTATATCAGTTTCCATTTTAGTGAAGTCCATTCTTTACATATATTGCTGCCATAATGAACTAAGAATTTCACTCTAGCAAAAGCAGCATATTATTTTCTGTTTAGGTGATATTATTATCAGATTTCAACAGATTGTCTTTCTGAGTATTTTCTTTTGCAATGAGATGTTAAATTGTTTTGCTGACTCTGAAGGTTTGAATTGCGAACGATGAAAATATTTTGTAACAATGTTGAAACAATTTTGAAGCGATATAGCAATTATGTAAAAAAAAATAAACTTCATTGTGACAATGTTGGAACTATATTGTAACAATGTTGAAGCTATATTATAACAGTATTGAAACTATTTTGTTACAATATTGCAGCTATATTGAATCTATATGGCAATTATGTTAAAGTATGTTGAAATACTGTTGGGACTTATAAAGTTACACTGTTGCAATTATCTTGTAACAATGTGGAAACTATAAACAGTGTTAAAAGTATACAGCAATTATGTTGATATTATATGGCAGTGATGTTACAATTAAATAACATTGAAGTTAAACTATTCTGTTACAATGCAGAAACTACGTTGTAACAATATTGAAACTATACTGTAGCAATTCTGAAATAATACAGCAATTATGTTGGATCTGTATTGTAGCACTGTTGAAACTACAGTGTAGCAGTGTGGGAACAATATAGAATTTATTTTGAAACTGTACCCAATCAATGTTGAAATTATATTAAATATATGTGAAGGCGCATGGCTCAGTGGTTAGAGAGTCGAACTTACGACCGTGAGGTTGTGAGTTCGAATCCCGGACCGGGCTGCGTGTTGTGCTCTTGAGCAAGACACTTTATTTCACGTTGCTCCAGTTAACTCAGCTGTAGAAATGAGTTGCGACGTCATTGGTGCCAAGCTGTATCGGACTTTGCCTTTTCCTTGGATAACATCGGTGGCGTGGAGAGGGGAGGCTGGTAAGTATGGGCGACTGCTGGTCTTCCATAAACAAACTTACCCGGACTTATGCCTCGGAGGGTAACTTTCTAGGTGCAATCCCGTGGTCATTCCTGACCAAAGAGGGTCTCCGATGTTGGGACATCTAAAGCTATATTAGTATCACCAAGGTTTGAATGAAAATTTTCTTCGCATTCACGTGGTAGAGGTTTCAAACATATTTCAAGATAGCTGAGTTAGTACCACTGCTATAGATAGCCCCGTAATGACTCAAGATTTGTCTGGAAAATTGATGAACGGAAATGTGAGAAACTCATCGGATGGATTGTTCTTAGATTATAGCTTTAATTTGTCGCCCGGTCTAACACGATCAGGTATCTCAGGGGTGACTTTAGAGGTATTTTCTATGTTCGTTCTATGATATTACTGTGTTGGAAATATATTAATACTATATCGAAAGGAAATTGAAATTGTGTTGAAATTATATTGAAATTATGTTAAAACGATGTTGAAACGATGTTCAAACTATAAAAAAAAACTTATATTGACACTGTTGAAATTATTAAAACTATATCAAAGCTACAATGAAAATTAATTAAAATATAAATTTATATATATGTATAAATTATTACTAGGAAAGTTTGACAATTACTTCGAAGTTTGGGCTCACTGATCGTCATCAGATTGCCTAATGACGATTAGTTAGCCACTACTGTCAACTCCTGTACGAATTGATATATTACTGGTCTATAAAGTATTGAGCCATCCTACAGTTTTAATATTCATTTGTTTTATATATAACTTTAAATACAAAATCTTTTATGAGCAGTAATATCCCTATCTGTATGCATGTGTCTATCTCACTCTCTTCTTTCGATGTATATATATAAATATTATGTGAGGTCACTTGCGAGTGCTACTGGTAACATGTAACCCAGTACAACATGCTGCATGGTCGGGTCGTCAGCGACTAAACCGGCAACCCCACCAAGCTTGCTTGGTGAGGAGGGTGTTTATTGGTCACCCTGCGGGATGAAAAACAAAACCCGTCAAAGGGCGGAGGAACTCTTGAGAGTCAACGGCCATCCAATAAATGTCTTAAGGCTGTATCATGCGCGGGGACATAGAAATAATCGGACTGAATACCCGATCGCGTGGTTAAACCATTGGGAGTGAAGGACTCCTAGCCTTTGTTAGGGCATCCTTCTAGGAGAAGGTAACTCAGGTAACTGGGATAACTTCGACATAAAACTTGCGGCTCAGTGGTTAACGATGATGTTGAGTTGTTCTTCTTTTCAGATTATGGCTGCTGTTGCTTAGTGAGTGGGATTGACTCAGTGCACAGCCTTTCCTCACTTTAAAAAATATCTTCTTGCACAGGCATTGCACGATAACAACATTGATAAAGCTTCGTGCAATGGCCATACTCGATAACGAGGGGGCAGCCACCGTATATATATATATATATATATATATATATATATATTATATAACGGGAAGCTTTATGAAAATAGACAAAAGACGAAGGCAGGTGGGAAACAAACAAACAATTGTATTAGTATATATATATATATTAGTATTATATATAATATACACCGAAAGAAGAACTCATAGATAGAATGATAGATAGATGCATACATACACACATGCATGTGTGTGTGTATTATTACATTAAGAGCTGTTACTACAAGTAAAGCTTTACTTATAGATACACCCTTAATGTAATAATGTATTTTAAAAAATTATATACTTAGTATTAATTTTTTTACCTTAATTGGTTTTACACGCTGGCTACTATATATATGTGTGTGTATACATATATATATTATACATATACATACATACATAACCTCCCCCCCACACACACACACACTTATATACATATATAACTCAATGAACACAGACATTCTCAACCTCTCATCAGTTTGTGGCCAAATATCATCGTAATTGAGACACCTTCTGATAATATTGCTCAATATGGCGGTGTCAGGAACATAAGCTGTTGGGAGTCATATGACGTATTCGTTAGGCTTAGAATCTCGATTGAAAATCATTTAAAATTCAGTATAAAATTCTGTTGGTGCCTCTTTAACTCAATGAATTTTCAATGGATATTTTTAAATTTTATCCCTAAATTTGATAACTGGTTTAACTTGATGATATTCTCAATAAATACATTCGCTAGTCGAATACAGGTTTTATAGTTCACAGATATGTAGAGGGATCTGCATCAGTGTGTGTGCGTTATGTTGGGTGATGGGTTGAACATCGAGAGAGGTTAGATAGTCACTTGATTGACAAGATTTTGTATTCATAGGTCTGCCATTGATAAATATGTGGAGTAAGGTTCTCTGTCGGTTACGGCGATGAATATTGAATTTCCCTGCTCGCAGCACTAGCGTATAAGCATCTGAATATTTCGCAGAAACTGGTGTCTTTTCATGTCGTGAGAGTGTGATATAATGTGACGAGACAAGATTTTGAGAATTACTGGTACAACTGAGCAAGGGAGACTGTGTATGAGGAAGAAGGACAGAAAAAAGAGAGATGAAGAAGAAGAAGAAGAAGAGAAGAAGAAGAAGAGAAGAAGAAGGAGGAGGAGGAGGAGGAGAAGAAGGAGGAGGAGGAGAAGAAGAAGAGGAAGCAGGAGGAGAAGAAGAAGAAGAAGAAGAAGAAGAAGAAGAGGAAGCAGGAGGAGAAGAAGAAGAAGAAGAAGAGGAAGCAGGAGGAGAAGAAGAAGAAGAAGAAGAAGAAGAAGAAGAAGAAGAAGAAGAAGAAGATGTATTCTAGTGCTGAACTGGCACTTTTTCAATACCAGATGCAGAAAAAGAGTTTACTCAACACAAAGAACGGAAACGACAATCCAAAAACCATTGTATTCGACAATGCCAGTTTGATGCTTATTATAATATGTAAAATAAACAGAAAATTTTCTCATTAAAGAAATAGTATTTAAAAATTAATAGGCCTATTAGACAACACACATTCTTACATCGCAAGATGTGACAAACCATGATTAGGAAGCTCACTTTTCAATCACGAAGTTTCCTCGTAGTTAAAGTTTCGACAAAAAGAGCCAGATAGAATAAGTACCAGACTTTTACAAATAGGATTGGGGTCAGTTTGTTCGACTAAAATTTCCATAGTGGCTCCAGCATGACTGAAACAAGTAAAAGATAAAAGAAAAGATGATACATACATACATACATACATACATACATACATACATACATACATACATACATACATACATACATACATACATACATACTGGTTCACATAGAAACAGAAATACCAAAATTACACACCGTTTCTTTGTGGATGACTTGAAACTTTATGCAAAGAATATGTATGAAATGAAAAAGATCCTTAACCTAGCTACAACATTCTCAAAGGATGTAGGGTTGGGGCTTGGTCAGGATAAATATTGTTATATGGTTGTGAGAAGGGGGAAAACTATAAACCAGACCAGTAATATCTCCATCAATGATTTGACTGTTTCCCCCTACATCTGACGAGGAATGTTACAGGTGTTTAGGGGTGGATGAAAACATCTTACAATGGCACCTGAAACAAAACGAATATTACAACCGAATAAAGAAAATTTGGACCTCAGACTCTCTGCATTCAATGAAACAGTGATCCACAATGTGTTTATAGTGTCAGCACTCATACCAACATTTGAGCTGCTTGACTGAACGCTTGATGAGATCCGAACTATTGATGTGAAACCCCGAAAAATACTAACAAGCACACATAATTTCCACATAAACAAGGCGGCAGAGGTTCAACATCGATCCAAAATGCTCTTGAATGTCGTATCATATCGGCAACGTCTTTTAACCACCAAGTGTCGAAGTGCATCCTTTGACCAAGTCTGCATACACGAGGCTGATAACATCAAAAAACTTGGAAGGCAGTTCCTTGAGCAACATTATTTGTCTGATAACCTAGCATACATGCCCAAGGAAGTCGCACGACTCAACCGGAACGTATCATCATGTGAAAGGGCGAGCCTATATGAGCAGAAGACTATGCATGGATATGTTAGTAGAAAGCTCCGAGATGATAGTAACATCGATCTCCGAAACAGTTTATCGTGGACCAATAGCCGGTTAACTACCTCCCACTTTGAAGGGTATGCGTTTGCAATCCAGGAATAGAAAATATCAACCAAGTACCTGATGCACAAAATGGATAGAGATGCAGGAAAAGCAGTAAAATGTGACAACTGATGCAGATTTTGCGGAGTTAACACCGAAGATATCACCACATCATAAGCAGTTGTCCGAAAATGTCATCATGGTATTATCTACCGATGAGACATGATGTTGTCGCTAGGACACTCTATAATGAAATCCGTCGAAAGGATAAGCCCGAGGACAAAGAACCCACTCATAATAAAAAGGAGTACTGGTGGAATGTCCCAGTGAAGACCTCAATAAAATGTAAGCACAGCAGACCTGATATAATGATTTGGGTCAGAGAAACTGTGCACAGTTGTGGAAATTAGCTGCCCAGCGGGTGTTAATATGAAGCTGAAGATCAGTGAAAAAGAGGATACCTACGCTGAACTATTAAGAAATCTTCAGTTACTCAATCCAGACTACTAGTTCAGATTTATACCCGTAATTATTGGAGCTCTGGGATATGTAACACATTGCCTAAATACCAATCTTGAGAAATTAGGCTTCTGAAAGCCACAAAGGTCCAATCAAAAACTACAGATCCAATTCATTACTGGAACTGTAAAAATCTATAAAACTTTCCAGAAGTTTATCATTTAAATATATATGAGCATTTTTAGATAGGCAACTGATTGCATGAGTATACATACATAAAACAAAACATACAAATCTGCACATATACAAGCATACATACAAAAATACCCCGTTGTTGATGTTGAAATTCCAAAAGGCTCTTTCTCTAATGGCAAAAAATCTTGAAATAAAACTGAACAATGATACACAAATATATTTAAATCTAACGACGACAATGATGATGAATGGAATTAACAACAGAATGTTGGTATACAACAATAGAATAAAAATAAATATTAAGCTTCATTTGTCCATGTGTTCATCAAAAACTATTTCATTATAAGTAAACTTGAAACACGGCGGGGAGTTGGCAGAATCGTTAGCATGCCGGGTGAAATGCTTAACAGTTTTTCATCTGCCACTACGTTCTGAGTTCAAATTCCGCGGACTTTGCCTTTCATCCTTTCGAGGTCGATAAATTAAGTATCAGTGACACACTGGGGTTGATGTAATTGACTAGCCCCCCTCCCCGAAATTTCAGGCCTTGTGCTTATAATAGAAAGGATTATGAGTAAATTTGAATAAACTAAGTAAACAATTTCTGGTCATCATGAAATACATTTTAGCTTTTTTGATTTCACATTCACAACTTTGAACAGAAAATACATATGCGACCATTTACATTTTTGTAACGGGTCGTACACGTATTTTCCTGAAGTTGATTTCGGCCTGTTTTTATTTATTCCTATACAATATTCTTGATTACCTAATATTTGCAATAAAAAATATTTAGTATCGCGATAGTATAAGTATTTGGGGCCTAACCACCGCATGACATTAAAAGATGATTTACTTAACTTATTACAGGTTTTTTTGTTGTTATTTATTTCATTTACTATATTTTACTTGTGATTGGGGAGGAGAGGATTGGATTGAATTAGGGTGAGCTGTAGAAACATTAAACTGATAAAAAAATCCTAAAGTAAAAGAAACAACATTGATAGCATACTCCACCCAGTCGACAGTATCCTGAATACAGATAAAGATCAATTTATCAGCCGCAAGTTTAGTAAATCTAAACGATATAAAGAAATAAAGAAGTAAACATCTGGTCGTGCGTAGGTTATAAAACAGGTGATAATCACAAGTATTTAGTTACAGGAAGATGACAGGAACAACAGCTTTTGTTGTCCTACGTCTGTCATGGAGAATTAATGTTAATCAAATCGAAATCAGTGATGTGATTACGTGGCATCTAATGTTGCCATGACTACGACAAGACAATCGATCAGAAAATAAGACCGTGAACCTCATAAGACTAAATATTTGCTTAAAGATTTCTTGATTCTCTTTCTTTCTTTCTTTCTTTCTTTCTTTTTTCCTATCTTTCTTTCTTTCTTTCTTTCTTTCTTTATTTATTTATTTCCTTCTTTCTTTCTCTTTTTTATCTATCTAATAAACTAGCCAGTTTTCTTTCTCTATATCTATCTCTTTCCCATATTCTCACTACCTCTCTCTAGTCCTTAACCACTCATTCTTTCTCGCTTTCTTCATATTTTAAGAGTCTTTATCTTTCCATATTCCCAATTCCTTCCCTCTCTTTATCTCTCTATCGTGTATATAAGCGTACGTGTGATGTGTATGAGTCTCTGTCTGCATAAATCTCTCTTTCTCAATCACAGTCTCAGTCTCAATATATGTGTGTGTTTGTGAGTGTGTGTGTATGTGTCTGTGTTTCATTCGTATACACACGTACATTCATACATGAATATATTAGTGCGACCGCGTGTGTACCGTTGGAGAATTTTTTCCTCCGTCTTCCCTTCTCAGGATCTTTCATTTTCCCGTGTTTCTGACGAAGAGCTCCGCTCGAAACGTTAAACCCTCCTTCTCCCCTTCCTTCCTGAGCGTCCAATAATACTATATTTGTTCCACGTCCTCGCGTTGTTGTGTTTTCTCTTTTTGTTTTCATGTTTGGATTAACTATATATATATATATATATATATATATATATATATATATATAATATATATATATATATATATATATATAGTGAGAAGTTATTCTATATGGAGATTCCCATTCACTCTGGAGGTGAGAAGAACCAGGAAGCGGAAAATTATGTGATTATTTCACCTCTTGGTTTTAGAAGATACTATTATTTCTAGGAACTTTCTGTCTATTTTAAGGTGTCATTTGTAGGCTGTAGAAATTCCGCAGTCTTTTCGGTGTGCATTATGTCAACATAAGTTACTTTTGCCAAGACAATATCGCTTCCACCACTACACACTACAATCGAGATTGCATGACTAGACTATCTACATCCAAGCAACAAACTCAGAGTTACTGAGATAAAAACACTTGTCCTCTAGAGTGCTACATTTCCAAAGATCTAGTGTAATAGATTTACGTGCATTCCACCGTGATGGTATCCCATGGGACTATACTGAGTTCATCGTAATCAACTAAAGTATTTTGTTTCGAGTCAAAACTTTGAGCGGTTACATTATTTTGATGATGTTGATGATGATGATGATGACGACGACGAGGAAAAGGAGGAGAATTTATTTACAAACCAGAATGGATCGGAGAAAACAGGATATAGTATAAAGACAAAATAAAAGAAGGAAAGACAAAAGATAAATATGGTAGATGGGATTTAGATCTTAAAAAATAACAAGAACGAAAACAAATAGCAAGAAAAGTTATGCTGAAACAAAGTTCCGCAATAGTCGGACGCTACCGGAAGCCACTCCAGAAAGCCTCACGAAATCTGGATCGCCCAGACCACGAGAGCAGTTGCCCCCTCTCAGTCGTCATCCTTTAATCTAGAAGTATATACACGGAGTAGGCCGGTTTACGCTTGCCATCTTTACTAGCATCACCCACATTTCAAATAATTTAATTGGGGTAAATCTTCCTCCTCCATTCTCACTTTCCTTTCTCAAGGAAACTTGAAAATGTTGAGGAGCGCTTGGCCAAAGAGAAAAGTATCCGTCTTAGATCCTTTCAACCTCGTTCCCAGTAAACCTCTTTCGTTTTAGCTATCTGGCATAAGAAAAGAAAACTCCATAGATTAGCAGTGCTGGAACACCTGACGTGTACCTGGAAGACGGTTTCGTAACTAAACGTACATTTTGACAGAACCGGTTGGTGGCATGTTTGTGCCTCTAAGTCGACGGTCATTCTCAAGAATATAATTTCGGTCGCGACACGTTTCTAATTGCCTCTTCTAATTTTCTTTAATTCACTCTCTAACCTATTTTTCTATTGGTATTTCTTTACTAAAACTTAACGCATCTGCTCTAAGAGCCTTTTTCAGTGTGCTCCACCACCGGTTGCTGACGACTTCCCCAGTCAATTGATGTTTAAGGAAATCGTCAATCCAGGCTCAGGTTTTTTTTTTCTACACCGGAAGCAGCAAGTTCCAGTAGCCTGGCCCCGGTCTACAGCTCAAGCCAGAACGATCATGTAGATCACAAATTTATTGTCTGTGTAGCGACTGTTTGAAATTATGAACTTCCTACACTTTCCTTGTCTACTGACCAAATAAATTATCTATATACTATCTGGAAAACGTGATGTGGCCACTTTTCTTTACGCTAGAACATTCGGGAAATTCAATTGGAAATGGCTCAAACAATTGGAAATGGCTCGGGTTTTACATCCACTTCTCTTATTTTCCAGTTAGATACAATACCACTAAGATACCGCCTCAGCCAACCAATAACGCTAAAAAGTGTAACACTTCCAGATGCCTGAAGAAATCCAGTCGCCCTACACTTTCTATGGCATAGGTAGAGACTGGTCTAAAGGCGCCGCCTTTGCTGCTGTACACATTCAAAACTGCCCATCGACTTACCACCCAAGAAGATTGTCCTTAACTCGAATGAAGTAAGACAGCGCAAAAAAAGAGTAATACCATGGCCTAACCAGAAAGATGAAGAGATTATGAAACCAAGTTGGCACTTATTCTTGTGGACAATTGGTACAATTGATACAACATCCAAAATGGTACAAAGGGTATTGAAGGATATTAGAATTGGGAGACGCAGAAAATTAACAGAAAAGAAAGATTCTTGGCAGTTGAAAGATTCTTGAGATTATCACTATTAATTTCAGCTATGCCATTTGCTATTTCCTTTAATCTTGATTCACTGTAACCGCGCTTTACATAATGGCGCACAAAAGTATTTGCATATTTCCAATAATCCCCAATGCCTGTGCAAATGCGTCTTGTATGATGTGGATGATCAGAGAGGCGATGGAGATAAATATGGGATGATGTGGGTTTGCAAAATAACTTTGTGGCTATTCGGCCTTCCGAAAATTTGACTTTTGTGTCCAAAATATCCGACGCTAGTTTTTGAAAAGCTCAACGTGAATTTTATTTTGGACTTAAAGCCATAGTCTTCCGCGAAGCTGTCACAGAAATGTAAAAATTTGACTAAACTATCCTGTGTTCCTTCCCAGACAAAAAAGACGTCGTCAATGAACCGTAACCAGAGTATAGTTTCATGACCATTCGGGGATTTGAATGCCTCCATTAATTGCGTTTCAAGTTTTGTCATGAAGACATTTGCGAAATTAACTGCTATAAGTGTATCCATGGCATATCGCTTCGTCTGATGTAAAACTTTTCTCCAAATTTCATTGTTACTTTGTAACACAAATTTTAATAATTTACATAGAAGCTGAGGAAATACTTTTCTTTGACCATTTTTCAAAGGCTTTCATGCATGCTTCCACCCCATTGTCGTGATCGATGCTGGGGTGTAAGGAGGAAACATCCATGGTTACCAAAAAACAGTCTTTAACACTACTTCGATGTCTAGAAAAATTGTTCAATTTGGAAGCAATATCAAAAGTATCCCGAATGTAAAAACTTGATCTTTTAGCTATCGGGAGCAGAAAGCCATCCAGCCATTCCTAAATTTTAGCAGTGCAACATTCATACCCACTGAAAATTGGGCGCAATGAAGGAAATTTTTCGAAATGTTTATGGATTTTTGGAACGTAATAGCTTAGATTCCGTGTCATTTATGAATTTTTTTCCTCCATTTCCAAAATTATTTTATCAAGTTTTTCTCTGTAATTGGGGATTTGGATCTACAGGTAGTTATTCATAAGAAGTTTTGTCACTTAAAGCTTTTTCACAAGCTGAGATTTTCCGTCCTTGTCCATAATTTCAATAGCGCCTCTTTATCCGCCATTTTTTTAATAACAATAGAATCAATATTTGCTAGGCGACGGAGCGCGCTTTGCTGGGAATCTGTAAGGTTATTTCAGCTCTTCTTTTTACAGGTTTTAATGCTTTCTCTAATTCCTGTCTGACAAGATTAGAGATATTCTAACAGTGCATATGAACATCCCTCTGAACTTTATCCGGACCCAATTTGGATTCTTTAAAATCCAATTATGTCAGATCCAATCATCATCATCATTTCTTTCAAGAGACATAGACTTTTCTGACATCCCGTTACCAATTCTTTCAAGATATTCTGAATGATAAATGGCAAGAAAACCTCTCAAAAGCAAATACCCAAAGACAGCTAATAATGCCGGTGTTGACAAAGCCCTTACCCATCAATGGTTATTGTCTTCTGGATTAAAATCAGAAACAGAAAGGTTTATCTTAACAGCTCAAGATCATGCCTACCTACAAGGAGCTACCAGGCCAGCATATTAAAGAACGGTAGTAGCCCAACATGTCGTGTATGTCAACAACAAAATGAAACCATTGATCATGTTGTCTCCAAGTGCAGTCTTCTTGCGCCTACAGAGTATCTCAACAGCCATGACAGAGCTGCACAATATATTCACAGGGTAATTTCCAAAAACCTGGACCTGCCCAATGATAAAATCTGGTGGGAACACAAACCACCTCCAGTGCTTGAAAATGATCACACCTCACTCCTCTGGAAATTCACCATTCAAACTGACAGAAAGATAGATGCAAATAGGCCAGACATCATATTGAAAGACTTCAGACAAAAATTATGCCTCATCATTGATATGACTGCCCCAATCAACATAAATGTTTCTGTCAAGCCCTATCAAATACTGAACAAGTGTAAAGATCTTGAAACAGAAATTGGCAAAATGTGGAACCTCAAGACTAAAATAATACCTGTTGTCATAGGTGCCCTAATAATGATAGCAAAAGGGGGTGATTCCTACCTAGCTCAGATACCAGGAAACCTCAAAATGGCAGAAGTTCAAGAGATAGTGCTCGTGGAAACAGCCCATATCCTGTGTAAAATGCTGTCTATGTAACCTCAAATTTTAAAATTTTTCTTATGTTTTCTTAAATATTCTCTAGAATAGTACTATGTGCAAGACCAAGTATATGATACCCTATTTCTAACTTCTAACTTGTTGTCTCTGGGTGAGACTTGGAGCCAACTTGTACAAGTACAAAGCAAAAGTCAAACATATGATAATAATGATGGTGATAGTGATGATGATGATGATGATGATGATGATGATGATGATGATGATGATGATGATGATATACATTGTTTTATCTTGGTATAAAAGATGGGCTACAACAAAAATTCTGCTCAGTACCACAGATTTGTTTGTCAGTTGTTTGACCTTAACCAGTTGACTATGTCCCTTAGTGGCTGACAATATGTGCATCTCTGATCATGAGCAGAAGTAGTGGGGGAGCATCATAGCCGTGTGTTGAAAGGAATTCTTAGAGGTGTGGATAATTCACCTCTGGAAACATGGGTGGTTCGTTCAACATCCTTAAACAATCCTTATTCAGTGACCTTTTGGGCGGGATGGGCTACTCGACTATAAGAAATTTCTAACTGGGCCCCATCTGCAAGGTCATGCGCTGTTTATCTTGATATGAGATCACCATGTCACGCACATATGGTTGTGATGCATGTGCCTGGTGTACCCTTATCAGACGAGTAGTCATGATGGGTATACTGGGCTTCATATATTTTACCCCAGCGCCACTTTGATGGCATGCACTGCTCTCTCACTCAATAATAATAATAATAATAATAATAATAATAATAATAAGTGGAAAATCACGAGAGACGAAAGAAGCTTCATTCTATCATAAAGGAAAGCAAAGAATTTGCTATTGATCTCGTGCAAGATACCCAAACTGAACAACCCGAGGGAATTACGGCAACTATTGTTGCAAAGAAGGTGAAAATAATGGCAACGAAAAAAGCGCACGAGCAATTGGCTGATAGGTGGGAGGAGAAACCTTTGCACGGCAAATATGTGGCCCGCAGCAAACAAGCTGATGTTGACCAGAAGCAAACCCATCAGTGGCTACGGAGCTCAGGGCTAAAAGCAGAGAGCGAAGGTTTCATCCTGGCTGCTCAAGATCAAAGCCTATTAACCCGGAACTACCAGGCCAATGTGATGAAAAGTGGAGCAGACCCAAAATGCCGATTCTGCAACGACATGATTGAAACAGTGGACCACCTAATCTCTGGATGTAAAATCTTAGCACCAGTGGAGTATAAATTAAGACATGACAGAGTTGGCCAATATCTACACTGGCTAATAAGTCGGCATTACAATATCAAAACTGCCGACAAGTGGTATAATCACCACCCTGAGGCTGTAACTGAAGGAGAAAATGTAACGATTCTGTGGGACTTTCCAGTACATACAGACCGAACCATCAAGGCCAATAAACCAGATATTGTTGTGAAAGACCAAAACAATAAAGTTTGCTTATTGATCGACATGAGCATCCCTTGTGATCATAATATCTCAGCGAAAGAGTTTGACAAGCTCAGAAAATATAAAGACCTACTCATTAAAATTGAGAAAATGTGGCATCTCAAGGCGGTTACAATACCAGTGATCGTAGGAGCACTAGAAATGATCAAGAAGGGAACCGAAAATTATATGAGAATGATCCCTGGCTTACCATCCCTGCAAGAAGTGCAAAAGTTTGTCTTAACTGGTACATCACACGTATTGAGAAGAGCATTGTCGATGTGAGAACTGTTGCTGCTCATGTATTTTAATTTAACTTAAAAAAATAAATAAAAAATGGATGAACTATTGAGTTTGGTTTAATGGCCTACCAATGTATACTATGAGTTTCTTTGCCCTAGGAGTCGGGAAGACACTCGGCAAGAAATGGAAGCAAATTTGAAAGAAGAAAAAAATAAATAAATAATAATAATAATAATAATAATAATAATAATAATAATAATAATTATCATAGCAGCTCAAGATCAATGCCTACCAACAAGGAACTACCAGGCCAACATATTAAAGAACGGCAGTAGCCCAACGTGTCGTGTATGTCAACAACAAAATGAAACCATTGATCATGTTGTCTCCAAGTGCAGTCTTCTAGCGCCTACAGAGTATCTCAACAGGCATGATAGAGCTGCACAATATATTCACTGGGTAATTATCAAAAACCTGGATTTGCCCCATGAAAAAAACAGGTGGGAACACAAACCACCTCCAGAGCTTGAAAATGACATCTCACTCCTCTGGAACTTCACCATTCAAACTGACAGAAAGATAGATGCAAATAGGCCAGACATCATATTGAAAGACTTCAGACAAAGAACATGCCTCTTCATTGATATGACTGTCTCAATCGATATAAACATATCTGTCAAGACCTACCAAAAACTGAGCAAATATAAAGATCTTGAAATAGAAATCAGCAAAATGTGGAACCTGAAGACTAAAACAATACCTGTTGTCATAGGTGCCCTGGGAATGATAGCAAAAGGGGCTGATTGCTACCTAACTCAGATATCAGGAAACCCCAAAATGGCAGAAATTCAAAAGATAGTGCTCATGGGAACTGCTCATATCCTACGCAAAATACGAAAATTATGTTTGTTTTAAAACTTGAGATTACATAGAATGTAATCTCAAGTTTTAAAACAAACATAATTTTCGTATTTAGACATTCACTAGTACAACGCTAAATACAAAACCAAATATATGGCACACTAGGCATAACAACAACATGAACTTCCAGCCTGTTGTCACTTGAGGTCTCTGGGTGAGACTTGGAGCCAACTTGTACAAAAATAAAGCAAAAGTCAAACATAGAATAATAATAATAATGATAATAATAATAATAATAATAATAATAATAATAATAATAATAATAATAATAATAATAATAATAATAATAACAACAACAACAACAACAACAACAACAACAATAACTAGGACGATGATGGCGACGGCAATGATAATGATGATAGTAATGATAATTTAGGCACAGGGCTAACAATTTTGAGCGTAGGTGTTAGTCGATATTTCGACCCTAGTACTCGACTGGTACCTTATTTTATTGATCCCGAAAGGTTGAATGTGACGTTTGCGAGGATTGAAGTCATAAAGAAAAGAGCTCGAACAAATACCGTCAAGGATTTTGTCCGACGCTCAAACGATTCTGCCAGTTCAGTCGACCACTCTTTATAATGATTTCTTTATTGAGGCACAAGATCAGAAATATGGCGAGGTTAGTTGGTCATACTGACACCTAATACTTGATTGACGCTTTATACTATTGACCCTCAAAAGGAGGAAAGTCAATGTTGATCTTGGCAGGATTCGAACTCAGAACATAAGCAGTAACCACGAATACGGTAAGGCATTTTGACTGTCACTCTAACGATTAAGCTAGATTAGTCTAATCTCATTGTAACGATTAAAAGATTTTTCGGAAGGAGATTATCAAAGAAAAATATATTATTCTGGAGGTAGTACAATTGAACTATCCAACAAAAAATGTCATTTCCTTGTTTGTTTTTCGTTTTGACATTACCTCTCATAATTTGTACCAGTTGATGGGATTTGAAAGACGGCAGAATCATTCTTAGCACAAAAGGAACAAACTAGTAGATTACTTTCACTTAAGCTTCTCATCTACAATAATTAATCTGGGTTGGATAGTCATTGCAATGGCACCAGCAAGAAATATAACAATAACAACAACACCATTAGCAGCAACAACAGCTCTAGTTATTAAAGTAAACAGTAAAATTGGAATAAGTTATTAATGATTTGCATCGGCAGCCAGTGAGTTTAAAGAGTTCAGGAGTGAAATAATCTGGTTTGCCGTAAGCAATATGAAAAGTCTGATGTTTCAAGCAGAACTGTTCGTCAGAGCGAGAGGTATAACATGTTTTCAAAGGATACTGAATGGACTGATTGGCAGTAGTGAGACAGAGAGAGAGAGGGGGGAAGGTGGACAGAAAGCTATTAACTGTGAGAAGACTACAGTGACCGGGTAACTATTCGGTACATGGTGTAAGAGGTGATTAATTAGTTGAATATGGATGGAAATTTGAATTCGATGAGTGACCTATAAAGTAGATGAAAGTGATAAGCGGCCAGCAGAAAAGTAGTTTCATAAGATGCGGTCGACAGATATATGGTCAACGGACATGAGATGAATAAAGATGTGACGAACAGCAACAAGTGAAGAGCCGCTTCCTTCTGCCATCGTTGTAGAAAGATCTAAAACAGATTTTGTATGAATAATTAGTAAACATTCCGCTAACAACCGTTCAGAACATGTATGAATCAATTCCTCGACGTATTACAACTGTGAATGATGCCAAAGATTGACCAACCCTGTGTCAAATTATAAAACGTCAATTTAACAGGATATTTCTATTTTGCCCAACAACAAATGTATGTGTATGAGTGTGTATGTATGCATGCAATACACACACCACACACACACATACATACACACACACACCACACACACACACACACACACACATACATATATATATATATATATATATATATATATATATATATATATATATATATATATATATATATATATATATATATATATATATATATATCATGCTGAGTAAAAAAAGTAAGCAACGATTTGAAAAATGAAATTAATCACAATATATTTCAACAATGCAGACATTTTTTCATCAAAGTAAGTACCAATACAATCAACACACTTTTGCCAACGAGTGGCAAATTTGTTTATTCCGGTAACATATAAATATGGAGTTCTAGAGATGATGAACTCTTTCAACGCACTTTCAGCATCGGCTTGATTTTTGAATTCCTCTCGCAGGAAACCATCAAGGTGCTTGAAAAAAAGGTAGTCGGTAGGAGAATAAGCTGGGTGGGGAAGAACTTCGTAGCCAAGTTCCCTCAACTTCTGGTGCGTCATTAGTGAAACGTGTGGTTGAGCATTGTAATGACGAAAGATTGACCCTCTTCTGTTGACCAGTCTGGGACTGAGGAATAGCAGTTTTTCGTCCATTTTAGTAATTTCATGGCAATATGTTTCTGCAGTAATGGTTTTTCTGGGTTTTAAGAAGTTATAGTAGAGAAGTTCAGTAGCACACCACCAAACCGTCATCATAACCTAGGGAAGGTTTTCGGTGCTTCATTTTGGTCCAACAGCTGCAAAGAAAAACAAACATTTTTTTAATTATTGTACAGAATCCACTTTTCATCGCAAGTTAGAATACGGTCGATATCGGAATGGTTACGGAGAAGAAGCGACGAGCAAATTGCATATCTGCGCATTTTCTGATTTTCGTTAAATCGTGTGGTACCCATTTGTCGAGCTCTTTTGATTTTCCGATTGCATGCAAATGGTTGCAGGCAGTTTTCTGGTTAACGTGGTGTTCTTTTGTTAGTTCTCGAGTGGTTTTACGTGGATCTTTCTCAGTGACCGTCTTTAATTGGCCGTCATCGATGACAGATGGGTGTCCACTACGCTCTTCAAGGTTCAGGTTTCCACTGCGAAGTCATTTAAACCATTTTCGAGCTGACCACTCACTGGTCATTTCCTCACCAAACGTTTTGTTCATATCCCGAACAGTTTCAACTGTTTTACGTCCTTTTTTGAAAATGAATAGCAAAATTGCTCAAATAGCGCGCCTTGACAGTTCCATTTCAGATTATTGTAACCACGGTACAAAAAATATCAATGTAAATTTATTGATTCATTTAGGCACATCTATGTCTGTATTATCAGACAATTACTAAAAAAATGTTTTAAAAAATTCAAAACTCTGCAAAAATCCGGTACAAATTCTTCATGGTTCAAAACGTTGCTTACTTTTTACTCAACCTGATGTGTGTGTGTGTGTGTGTGTGAGTGTGTAGCGCGAAAAAGCTCCGTCTACTTATGACGTGATAGTGCGATAAGGTAGGAAACTACGATATAAGTAGTGAGATCAACGGTGTACACTGGCAAGATGTTTTGACAAGGAGTTCGCATGCCATGCACAAAGGAGGGTTTTTGTTGATGTTTAGGATAATAACGTATGTATGTATGTATGTATGTATGTATGTATGCATGAATGTAAGGATATATGTATGCAATCATGTGTGTATAGATGGATGGATGCATGCATGCATGATTGAATGTATGTCATAGGGATGAATTTATAATGCATTCTGTTGTGGATTACTATTTCTGGAGTCCCAGGATTTTGAAAAGTATGGAACTTCTTATAAACCACTATTGTTCCCAGGCCAACTCTGACTCGGATTATTTGCATCTGACAGGATGCCAGATATGGATTTCTTAGTATGTTATGGAAGACATGCCAAACACAAAGTCTCACTGCTTTGTGAATGCCTTGGGACAAGAAAAGGCTAAGGGAGCCACCCTCGACGGCAAATCAAACAGTGATTCTTTCAGGTGGTCCGATGCACTCTATGATGCCCTTCTGCCAACCCTAAGGAAGAAGGAGCTCTCCAATCCTGCAAGGCAATTCACCTTGCAGAAGACACTCCAAGATAAAACCTACAGCTTCTTGGTCATCGCAGTCGTCTTAGCCTTCCAGGTCTAAAGAGTGGAATCGGATTACATAGACTGTTCCCTCTTTCAAACTACTGAGTGAGGGCAGAAAGAAATGCATTGTCCTCAGAGAATGTGCCGCTCTTTCTTATGATCTTCGAACACGACGACATTGCTATCATATATGTATGTATGTATGTATGTATGTATGTATGTATGTATGTATGTATGTATGTATGTATGTATGTATTATGTATGTGTGTATGTGTATGTATGTATGTATGTATGTATGTATGTATGTATGTATGTATGGGTCAGTTCAATATGTGACCGCGTGTGTATCGTTGGGGATTTTCTTTCTCCGTCTTCCCTTCCTTTGACTTTTCCTTTTTCTATGTTTCTGACGAAGAGCTCCGCTCGAAACATTAAATCCTCCTTCTTTCTTTCCATTCCTGAGCGTTCAATAACACTATACTTGTTCCACATCAGTCGCGTTGTGTTTTCTCTTTGTTCATGTTTGGATTAACTATGTATGTATGTATGTATGTATGTATGTATGTATGTATGTATGTATGTATGTATGTATGTATGTATGTATGCATGCACACATGTATGTACGTAGGTAAATATTAATGAACGTATATTTATATATGTGAACGTCTCTTTGCGAGTGGTTGCAATAATATTCATATATGCTTATTCGCTTAAGAGAAATATGTTAATGTGCGGATATGAGTGGTGTGGATTTTTTGGATACTTAAAGGAAAATCTACGTGCACACATATACCTACACACACACACACACACACACACAAACACATGCACACAAATACACTCGCATACACACACACACGCCACACATATCTATCTATCTATCTATCAGTATCTATCTAGCTATCTTTCTCTATATGTGTGCGAGTGTTTATGTACCCATACATGTGTGCGTGTGTGTATGTGTATGTGTTGATATGTGTGCATGTGAGTACACACGGTGACATACACACACACACACACACATATGCATATATTTGTGTGTATTGTAAATGCAAGCATTATTAATCATATTCATCAGGCTGTGTAAGGAGCTTATCCAGATTATATAAGTGTATAGCCGCAATATTGTTAATCCGCTTCCATTCACCAACCTACCAGCCGACAAATAACTACACGTGACATGCCTGAAATAGATTTGTTTATAATTTTCAGCAAAATATCTATATTAGAGTGTGTCAATATTGTATATTGTTTGCCAGCATAGCTTGACTAATTTGCTGTCCGTCCATCTGTCTGTATGTTTTGTACGCATCTAGCTTAGTTATACGCAGTTGAACTTACGATCACAATGTTGTGGGTTTGTCTCCCGGAGTGGGCAGCTTCTAGTGAGCATAGACAAGATCATCAGCTGAAAATGCGTTATCTCGTAAAATTCAAGCAGTAATTACTGCCAAAGGCGATCCTTCTCCATATTAAGATAAACTTGTTTGAAATTTTAAGGTGTTTCCATTATTTTGTCCAACCCCTGTACACACACACACACACACAAACACACAGCTATATATATATATATATATATATATATATATGAATGGAGTTTTGAAAATGCAATTTTAAAGATGTTTATTCACTTGACCGGTTTCACTTTTTTTAGAAAAAGATTGTCAAAAGTAAAATGTGAAGCTTTGTATAAGCTTTGTTGTGTTAAGTCCTGGTTGTCACAAAAGTATTAAAATACATATATACATTCTTTGATAATAATAAGAAAATGTTAAAAACAGTTTACAAGAAAGTATTTAAGAAAGTAATCAGAACGGCACTACAAAAGGTATTTTGAGTTCAATAAAAGTCATGTTTGTTTGGTAGTATATACGTATATACACAGGAGATATATTTAAGAATTTAACTGACCCTCTTTCTGACATTTTGTCTTGTGTGTAGCTAAGGAATATTTGCTAATTTCTCTATTTATCTATCTATCTACTTATCTATCCATCTCTCTTTCTCTCCCCTCCTCTCTCTCTCACTCTTTCTCTCTGTATGTATATATATATATATGTATATATATATATATATATGTATTATGTATGTATATATATATATATATATATATATATATATATATATATATATATAATATATATTATATATATATATATATAT
>NC_043006.1:51914656-51932156 GCF_006345805.1 Octopus sinensis | reverse complement strand
TCGTTGATAAAATAAAGTACCAGTCATGTACCAATCTAAACTGTTAGCCTTGTTTCGAGATCAAAAACTTTTTTATTATTATTGTTCTTTTTAACGCAGTTTTTGTTGGAACTTCTGGAGTCTTGCACGCCTAGCGAGCTTGCTACCTGCAGCCTACAGTAACATGCGATCTGTTCTTTACAACTATCTAATACTTTTCTTGATTACCCAAGGCGTGCCAAGGACGTGAATGGCAGCGAAAGTGGTGCCTTTAGATTAGTGGCGGTTTATGCTTCAACAGGGGCTGGAAGGCCAGATTTCTTCAGGCATCTAGAAACATTCTTGGGAACGTCTCGCACTTTAGTACTAGTGGGGGACTGGAATAGTATTTTGGACGCACGGAAGGACTGTGTGGGTTTAGTACATAGAAGGAGTGGGTGTAAAAACCTCGAAAATCTGTTCAAGACTTTCCAGCTTTGTGACAGTTACTGTAAACATCTGGCAAGAGACTGCCTAACAAATCTGGCATGAAAACATAGAATTCGTAGGGCAGACTTTACTAATAGCCTCCTCTAGTTTGCTAACTAGTTCTCTCTCTAATCTATTTCTTTGCTAAATCTTTACTAAACGCTATCAATTCTACTCTAATCGCTGTCTTCAGAGCGATCCACCACCGGTTGTTGACGACAGCCCCCGTCAACTGCCGCTTAACTAGTTCACTAATCCGGTCCCTGTAGTCTTTGAGAGCCGGTAAGGACACATTCAACTTTCAGTAACCGGATCCCTGTCTACGGGTCCAATCTAAATCGACTGAGCATATCACAAATTTGTGATGTGTAGCCGACCGATTTAAATCATGGACAACCTATGCTATCCCTATCCTCTGACCTAACCAATATATATATATATATATGTGTGTGTGTGTGTGTGTGTGTGTGTGTGAATGGAATGCCTGGTGTGTGTCTTGTTGTGGACACCCCCTCCTAAAAGAATGGGGAATAGGTATGGGTATATATATATATATATATATATATATACACCAGGTATTCCATTCATTTCCTACCTCAAAGAGGCGAACCCCGTTCTATGCTTGGGTGCAGGCATAGAACGCAACCCTCAATATCAGCAGAGGGGCCCGACAGCATCATGCTGGTTCCGTACCCTTTTGAGCAACATCAAATTCACTCATCCGTCCACAAACACTCTCTAAGCTTTCCTATCGTTTATAAACCCTCTTGCCTCTCTCACTCCAACACCACTAACCAACAAAGCTTTCCTCGCTCCATCCATCTGCACAAACCGAGATTTGCCTCTGGTTCTGCTGCCTTCCACTTCTGCCTTCATCACTCTCCTTACCATCCGCTCCTCATTCATCCTCTCCATGTGGCCAAACCACCTCAACATTCGTCCGTCTATCCATTTTGGTTGTTAGTTTTTCTCTCATTCCAGGGGTGGGGGCGCTACCGGTTCGAGATAAACTTTACGGGCACGTTTGTGCTGTCAGAACGCCGAAACCGTTCTGCGTGCACTCGTTCCGAGAATTGTTGGCTTGTGGAATTATGTCGAACAGCTGCCGTGACATGTGAGACGGATCTGTCTGTTAGTCGAGTCCATAATGATGATTGCCTCGCCGCCCTCCTTTAATTGGGCAGGCTAGGCAGTTTTCCTTTCTCTGGTGGCTGTGGCGAAAGAGGTTGTCTGGTGGACGAGGCTCTAAGGAATGAGGATTGAAACTTTCCTCTTTGGTAAAACCCTCATGGACTTTTTCAAGTTTCACTTGAAAAGGAAAGTGAAGGTGGAGAAAGAGGTGCTGTCCTCGAGGAAATTTATAAAAAGGTGGGTGAAAGTTGCGAACTTAGTATTCAGGGTGATCTTTGATGGTGGGGTTCCTCAATTATCCCTATAGGTTCTCCTGTATCAGGGGGATCCCATCACTCACTTTTGTCCCCTCTTCTTCTAGTGTCGTATACTATGTATACGTCCTTCTAATATATACCGTGTGTACTTTTTATTTTATCATTCCATTATATGTAAATCCCCACACATTATGTCTGCTTTTGTGTCTGTCCATGGTGGAAAATAAAAGAACTCATTGTTATTATTATTATTATTATTATTATTATTATTATTATTATTATTATTATTATTATTATTATTATTATTAGTAGTAGTAGTAGTAGTAGTAGTAGTAGCAGCAGCAGCAGCAGCAGCAGCAGCAGCAGTAGTAGTAGTAGTAGTAGTAGTAGTAGTAGTAGTAGTATTGCTTCTGTTGCTATTGCTGTTAGTACACTGTTTCCCGTGTGTTCACATTTTTTTTACCATTGTCGATATGTTGCAGAAAAACAACGAAAGGTGAATCTACTGATATGGATCTCGAATGTTCTTCCACAATTTCAAGTGACCAATTTCCACACGAGCTGGAACGATGGAATTGTCCTATGCGCTCTTCTAAACGCCGTCTGCCCGGGTTTATGTCCACACTTTACCTTCCTGCAGCCTCACAACCGTGTCAATAACTGTCGTCTGGGACTACAGTTGGCAAACGACCATTTAAATATACCTACGGTGAGTAATATGACTTGAGGACAATATCGCACAACTGGTTAGTAATTGAATGCACTCACTCATATATAATATAATATGATATGATATAATATATATGCTTGTATGCATGTATGTGTGTGTGTGTTCGTGTATGTGTGATGAAAAAACAGACTAACAGTAATGGGTGTAAGGAAAGTATTCACACGGAAAGTTGCATGTACAAATAAGTGATGTTATCAAATTTTTTACAGCTGTTTCGAATAATCGCTCACCGCTGCCATAAGCATGCATATTATGTTGATAAGGTCCAATAGTAGTATTTCAAGCGTATGGATTGATACGGAGTTTCAGAGACCCTTAAGGCACAATCATAGTATCCGCTGACAAATAGCACAGTACAGAATATTGTTTATACACACACACACACACACACACACACACACACGTTCAATAAGAAAAAATGTAAGAATGGTTGAAGAGAAGTTATGGTAAGAAGTATGAGGAGACAAAGGGAAAGAGGAGAGATGGAGAGTAAAGGATTGGGTCTCTATGGAGAATTAGTAATTTTAGCAATTTAAAATCGCCAGTTAACAGCTGCAAGAAATAAACTAGGCCATAGAGTAAATGTTAGAGAAAATTGTTATGGAAACTGAATCAAAGGAGGTCCGGTTTCTAACAAAGAAATAAATTAACAGTGAGACAGAAATGTATTAGGCCAGCCGATTTCAGAGACACATAATAGATGCTTAGCATTACCATAAATGATAGCCGACCAAAAATGGTAGGAAAGTGATAAAAAGATAAAGACAAAAATCGTAAGACTCTAATAGGACATAGTTATGAACATTTTAAAGTGTGCATTTCGCGTTGATCAGTAAAACTGGGGGAGGAGAGGAAATGATGGCGTACTGGTATGAGAGAAAGAAGAAAGAGACGCACTGGTGGGCATGCTAAAGACGTGAAAAACTTAAATGTAGTCAAATATAGCGGTAAGAGAAATATAAGAGTTATAAAGGCGGTATGATAGCGAAAGAGTCTTAGAACAAAATGGGAAGGCTTAATTAGTTCGGTCAGAACATAGTGATTTATGGTAATAAAAAAAGTTTTGCAATACTGGTGGCACCAAGAGGTGATTACGCTAGAAAAGCGATTAAAGAGACGGTCTTTATTCTCATACTAAGAGACTCACATCAGGATAAATTACATGGTGGTCGGTTTCTGTGTACGGTATTCCATCTTCAATTATGGACCAGGCAATGTCATAGATAATATCCTAATTTTGATGTGGTGGATGTGGATGTAGATCGACTTTTAGTGATATTCCTGAAGGAGCTCAGATGGGCAAGAAATCGGCGCTTAAAATTGATCGATACGCCAACATAAATTCTAACAGAAAAAGCCCGTGTGGCGGTAACAGTTAGGGTATTGTTATGTAATTATATAGAGATGGTTTTAATATACTAATAAATGTATGATTTTCACAAATCTCTTAAACGATTATTTCTTTGTATTTTTTAGTCGTTGATTGCACCGGAAGAAATCGCCATAGCAAACAATGACAGCACTGCAAACAAAATATTTCGATTAGCTTACATGATTAAACTTACAGCACAGCATCAAAAATGGATAAGTTTCAATGATGGCAACGACATTCCGGAAAATCCTACCGATCACTCTAGCAGCACTTTAGTTATCAGTGGTTCTGGTTATAAACATGCAACGGTCGGAAGAAAATCTCAGTTTACTATTTCAAGCCTGCAGAAATTTCCAACGTATTTGAAAATTAATATTCTTGGGCCGAGTGCCTCAGATAGTTTTCCTCAGAAATTGCTCAGTTCAACCATTACTAACTTGCAGACTGATCTGAATCGTCAACAAACTAAGACATTTAGTAATCCTATCCTTGATTATCACAGTGATGGAATATTTGAGATAGATAATAATGGCTTAGAAATAATTCCTTACGATTACAAACTGTCGATGAACGGTACCTCCTTGGTTAGTTATATACCTCGTAAAACGGGTGTCCACTATATAAGTGTTCAACGCCACGATACTGATATCGATGGTAGCCCATTTCGAGTGATAGTTAGCCATCCGATTTCATCTAATCCAAATTCAAAAACATTACTTCTGAAAAGTCTTTCTGTTGATACACCCGCTCTATGGGACAATAATAGGCAAGTGAAAGTGAAGAAATTACGAGTGATTCGCAGAACTGTATTACCGAATAAAATCGAAGAAAATAACGATATATGTGATATTTCGAAGAGCTCCACAGATGTTAACAATACTGACAAAGACGTATCCAGTGATTCATCACATCTCTTTGCAGATACCAATTCAGTGACATCACAAGGTGGTCTTGTATCAATATCAGTAGCTTCAAACCCTTCATCAGAAAGTATAGTAGTAGACGGTTCACCTGGCATAAATACATCAACTGACACAACATATACAAACAGTAGTTCCTCAAGTGATACACCGGTTGAGAACATTCAAGCTATTTATTTACTAAACCCTGGAGATTCACCAAACGAATTTTACACTCCTTCTGCGTCTCCAAGATATTTCAATAATGACAGGGAAACATATTCCTCTGAAAGTGATGACGATTCGACATACTATGAGTCAAAAGACTCGGATGAACCAGCACAAGGGTTGGTATTTCTTGAAAGAATGCAATCGTGTTTGAATGCAGAGAGAGTCGGCAAAATTAGTATAGGTTCTGCGAGCAGTGCTTTTAACAAAGTTATCACACAGAAAAGACGGTCATCACCTTATTCAGAAAAATCTTCTAAATTATCTCATGTAGATGGCAACCTCCGTACAACAGAAAATATTGAGGAACTCTGTTCTTCGGAAAACAATCACTGTAAAACAAATTTAGCAGACAGAGGCCGATACCGTAGATCCTTCAGCTGCAATTCAAGTTTACAACATGATTCACCGAAATCTTTAAAAAGACAAAGATCCATGGAAGTCTTTAATTGGTTAGACAATATAAATTCCCCAAGTTCTGACGAATCGCATCACAGCAGAAAATTTTTATTGCAACAGCCAATATCTCTACTTTGCAAAAATATTCAAATGAATGAAAAAATTACCAAAGACGATGGCTTTAATTCAAGTCTTGAATGCTCGTCTCGCAGTTTATACCATGATGAGAAAGAAACATTTGGTTTTGACTCCCCTCAGAATGACAGTAAGACTAGATCACTGAGGAAGAACAAAACATTTTCCGTTCACACACCTACATTTCCGAGGCTTCCTTTAGAAAACATGGAAGTTCATAGATGGAAAAATACCTCAACATGCTGTGAAAGTCCTAATTCATTGTCTCCACATGAAACATTTCATGAAGACTCTCGAAGCCCGCCATTTATATGGCAACAGCAGAGTCGATGTAAAAAATGTTTACATGCATTTAATGGCAATCAAACAGGTGTTGGATGTCCATTCTATCACCATGATGAAAGTAAATGTAATGGGGAAAATCCAAATAAATGTTCTCATAATACTTCTGGATGTCTTCCATCTTGTGGAATACATTCTAGGATTGCCTCTGCTCCACACTACTGCAGTCACATGTCAAATAAATCTAATTCGTCTTCTATCTCAACGGAGAGACAGGAGGATGAAGGTAAGATTTTTAAATCGGAGGTTAAAATTTTCCTCAAAACCCCGCGGAACAAGCACAATTCACGAGTATATTATGACGGCAAGTGTCAAAATAAAAACAGTTCCAAATGTGAAAATAGTCTGACGGTGAAGAAACGCAAGTTATTAGTATTACATAATTACAATGTCGATGGTAAAAACGAAGCTTTGAATAGTACAGTCGATAGCAGTGCTCTCGCATCTACAAATTCGAACAAAGAAGTCCCCACTATTATTCTCGAGAAAAATACAATCTCTAACGAAAAAGAAAATATGGGAAGAGCAGAAGATACGAGCCAATGCTATGTTCAGAACTGGTTAAGAGAATCGGCCAAAGTTCCCGTGCGTCAATTCACAATAGAAACCAATGACAGTGGTATTGCTATAAATTCTAGATCTCCTTCCCCACAAAGAACTCAAGAATTTAATGAAAGGAGTACTATGAAAAGAAAAAGCGTTTGTGATGTTACAACAACACCTTTTACAAAATATTCCGAATTTAAGAAGAAAGAATCTGACCATTTTAAACGCACGGAACACTTCGTAGAAAAATCGTCTGCTAAACATCTCTATGACTTAAGTAACTTAAATGAATATGAGAGCTTTCAACAGTTCAAACCTAACGAGATGGAAATGCATCGAGAAAATTTCAAAAACAATTCAGTGAAATATATGACACCAGAAATCTTCGGAGATTTGGAGGAATTTCTTTCTAGTGAACTGTATAATGGGGCTTTGTTGCAAGCAATTTTAAATCCTAATGAAATAGACAAAAACTCCCCTGTGAATAATGGCAATAGATATAACAGAGTGGATGACTCAGTTCGTCAGAAATATTTAACTGTTCCTTATGACTACCGGAAAAGGGATGATAGAAGTGACATTTATTCTGGTGATTTCTCCCCTGAAACGAGTGAACAGATACCTTTCGAAAAACTTAATTCTGGACACAGATGGTCTGAAATTTCAGAAAAATCAGGATTATATTGGGATAATACATTAGAAAGACGGAAGAGTGACATTCCACAAGTTGGACTATGTCAGAACTATTACAGTGACTATCCTACAAGTAATCAACCATCAGGTTTATATAGGGGATCTTTTGCACGTCAGTACCAATCTTACCCTCACGGGCTCAACGAACTACCACTAACTGATACCGAAGAAGAATTATATATCAACGAAAGGCTTGATAACCAGACATTTACGTCAGTGTCTAACCCATCAGAACAAAATATGTATTTCCAACACTTTGAGAGATCAGATGCTACGAATGTATCATCTTTGGCAGACATTGAGGAATTGGCTTCAATTGATGAACCAGCACTGGATGAGCTGCCTAAATGTCCCGGCTGTAACTGTTGTTCGAACCGAGTGAATAGCAGTCAAAAGTTTTATGATACAAACAAAATGAAAACTAGCGAAACACGCGTGTTACATAACGGCTTCGAGGTAGGAAACATTGAAACAGGAAATATTTATCCTACAAACAGAGGTGTTCAAGAACAAAACGGTTCATTTCTAGGAGATTATACACTGTCAGACACTTCCCTTCATCAATGGTATATCAATGAATCAGAATTAAGTCATTCAAGTGATTGGCCACCAAGCAGCATTTCTATGGCAACTCACGAATTACTTCCCCCAAGCATGGAATGTCTGTTTATGTCTCTTCATAAAGCAATAGCGGCGACTGAAGAAAGACCCGACAGCGTGTGCTATGCACTTGGACCAGGACTTGAAATTGGTTACGTGAAGACTCTCAATTTCTTTCAGGTAAGTTTCCAAGCATAAAATAAATATTTGATATAGAAAGTAGAGTATGAGAAGACTGGGGAAGGATAATTAAATGAGTAAAATAAGCATTTTAAAGTGGAAATAGATTGGTTTGCATTGAAGAAGAATGTACTCCTCTTTTGAGCTATATTTGATCTTTAGTTTCAAAACAAAACAACTTTACATTCCAGTTTAAGCGTACCAACTTTTGCTTATTCAATATAGTTAACGCCCAGTATTACGTTGCGTGTGAGATGAATTACTCGTGTGCCGGAACTAGGACGCACTTTCAGTATCTAGTAGGGATTTGATTTTGTTTAAGTCGCGCCTCTGAAAATGTTACTTTTCAGTTCCCAACATTCCCTAATATATAATTTCAATATCATGCATGAATAATGATGTTAGGAGATAGCAATCTTCTTGTAAAGCTAATTTTTGGGTTCGGATGGGGAACGAGGAACAAATCAAGCTATAGTTAGAATAAAACGTTACGTTTTCAGGCCTGTGTTCTACTCATAACTGGGTGAATTAGAGACAGGACATCATTGTGTAGCTAAATCAGATCTAACTGAATGTAGCGACAAAAAATGTTATACTTTATTCAAATTTAACTTATAATGTAGAGAAAAAGAAAGCTGGTTAATGATTAATAGTGAGAATGAAAGACAGGTAGATAACTCTGAAATTGAAATTAGTAAAAAAAAACAATTAAATGGGGGAATGCAATGGGATGTGACACTGACTTTTAGTAAGTATCGTGAATACTTTGGATATGTTTGTTTTATTAATCTTTCTTATTAAACTATCGTCTTTATGTATATTTGCCAGTCCGTATGATAACCGAATGCTATAGTTTGAGTTAATAGATTTTGACGAGTGTGACAATTTAAACAAGGGTGAGGGAGAGGATTAATCTAGTAACATATCTTAATTGAGCGATAATTTACTCGCCTGGCACATCAAAAGACAAGGCACATTAAAAGATAACGTAGAGTCTCAGAAGTTTCCATCATACAAGACTAGAAGCAAAATATCTCTTTAATCACTCGACTGACGTAAAGATATAAGACACAGTTTTGAGAATCTACGTGATCATTCGACCTGCGAGAAATACTTTTGAAATCGCCCCTAAAAATATCTTTAGTATAGGACACACCATAGATACTCTAGAAATAAATCTTATAGCTTGGCTGGAACGTCTTTGATCATACGGCCATTCTATAAGGCTTTAATTGCATTATATCAGTTAATTTGTAGTCAATGAGTCGGACCAGTGACTTGCTTTCGCTTCTATGTTAAACTAACTCACTTCACATCGGCCGTACTCTGAACATATCGATCGCTTCTTAATTTAAATACCTGTGTATGAAACCCTCACACTTCCGTATTTTCTCTCGGCCACATCATTACCATACTCCTTTTCGTCGTCGTCGTTGTTGCTGTTGTTGTTATTACTGTCATTATTATTATTATTATTATTATTATTATTGAGTGAGAGAGCAGTGCATGCCATCAAAGTGACACTGGGGTAAAATTTACGAAGCCCAGTATACCCATCATGACTACCTGTCTGATAAGGGTACACCAGGCACATGCATCACAACCATCTGTGTGCGACATGGTGATCTAATGTCAAGATAAACAGCATATGACCTTGCAGGTGGGGCCCAGTTAGAATTTTCTTCTGGTCGAGTAACCCATCCCGCTCAAAAGGTCCCTGAATAAGGGTTGTTTAAGGATGTTGAACGAAACACCCATGTTTCCAGAGGTGAATTATTCAAACTCCAAAGAATTCTTCTCAACACATGGCTATGATGCTCCCCCACTACTTCTACTCATGATCAGAGATGCACATATCATCAGTCACTAAGGGACATGCTCAACTGGTTAAGGCCAAACAACTGACAAGCAAATCTGTGGTATTGAGCAGAATATTTGCTGTAGCCCATCTTTTATACCAAGACAAAACAGTGTACATGATAACACTTCCAATCAGTTAAGATCAGAAGCCATGAGAGCCACTGCCTGGTACTGCATCAGGGCATTTATTATTATTATTATTATAATCATTATTATTATTATTTGATGAAAACTCACAGCTTGTTTTGCTGGGCATGATGGCATGTGCCAGCTGTCCATCGGGGTCGAGGAAATAAGTACCAGTGAAACATTGAGGTCGTTGTAATCGACTAGCCCCCTCCCCTAAAATTCCAGGCTTTGTGCCTATTGTAGAAAGGATTATTATTATTATTGAGTAGTTGTATTTTTATAGCGTGCTTTCACTTCACTACCGAGCGCAGCTCTGTGTGCCTTGGGTATGTGCTGTGATTTGTTGTGATGCTCTGATGGTTATTGTATGGAAAGTGTTCTGCGTAGGATATGTGCAGTGCCTAGTAGTGCAATTTTCTGTATGTTATGTGTTTGTAAGTCCTGGTGTTTTTGTTATGTATTTGTCTGAATATTTTTTTATCATGCCTAATGCGCCTACTATGATAGGAATTGTTTCTGTTTTTAGATTCCACATTCTGGTTACCTCTATTTCCAGGTCTTTGTATTTTGAAAGTTTCTCCATTTCTTTTAGAGAAACATTGTCATCTCCCGGTATTGATACATCAATTAGAAAGCATTTTTTTTCTTCATGATCTCTGACAACTATATCTGGTCTGTTGGCCTTAATTTCTCTATCTGTGTGTCTCGGCATATCCCAGAGTATGGTTGCTTTCTCGTTTTCTGTGACCTTTTCTGGTGTGTGCCTATACCATCTTTTTTCTGTTGTTATTCCATAATGTTGGCATAGCTTCCAGTGTATGTAGGTTCCAACTCTGTCATGTCTGTGAATATATTCCTTCTTAGCCAGGACTGGGCAGCCAGAGATAATAGGATTTATTGTTTCTTGTCCATCTCCACATATTCTGCAGTTACTTGTTATATTTATTTTCATTACATGTTTTTGGTAATTTCTGGTGGGGAGGCTTTGATCTTGTGCTGCAATTAAAAATCCCTCTGTCTCTGCTTTGAGTCCCGAGCTTCTCAACCATTGCTGGGATTTTTCTTTGTCTATTTCTTTTGCATTTAGTTTAGTCCAGTAAAGGAGGGGTTTTTCTTGCCATCGTTTTATCATGGTTCTTTGCTGTTCTAGTTTTAGTTTGGATTTCATTTGTTTTATAGCTTTTGTTGTTTCTTGTATCAGTTTTCCTTCCATCTGAAGTAGATATTTTTGCAGTCCTATGGTGGTTATTTTATAGTAGTTTTCCAGCTGTATAAGGCCTCTACCACCTTCTATACGCTGTATATATAGTCTTTCTATGTCAGATTTTGGGTGATGCATCCTAGATCCTGTCATTATTTTTCTTGTTTTCCTATCTATTTTGGTCAGTTCATTTAGTGTCCAGTCAAGGATATTGTAGCTATAACTTATAACTGGGACAGCTAAAGTGTTAATAGCATTGAGCTCTGTTTTTAGTATTGATCTAACTCGTCTATAATATTCTTTTTTTATTTTCTCTTTCATTTGTGTGTGTTGTGTCTTATCTAGTTCATGGATTCCTAAGTATTTGTAAGTTTGGCTTTGGTCTAATTCTTTTATTTCATTGGTTTTATCTAGTGTGATGTTGCTACTCTTAACTAGTTTTCCTCTTTTCATGGTTACTTTGGCGCATTTTTCTAATCCAAATTTCATATCTATTTCTTTGGTAAATCCATGAACTGTCTTTAATAGTGTTTCCAGCTGTTTGTCATTTGCAGCGTATAGTTTTAGGTCATCCATATATAAAAGTTCTATTTAGCATATCAGATAGAGGTGACAGTGCCAAGCAGAAAAGGAGTGGAGAGAGCGTGTCTCCCTGGAATATTCTTCTTCTAATGGGGATGGCTTTGGTTTTCATGAGTCCCTCTTTTGTTTGGAGCTGTAGCACTGTTTGCCATTTATTCATAGAGTGCCCTATGAATTTTATAATTGTTGGTGCTACTTTGTTAATGGTTAGTGTTTCGAGGATCCATGTGTGGGGGATGCTATCAAACGCCTTTTTGTAGTCGATCCAGGCCATACTGGGGCCTTTCTTCTTTCTGTGACTGTCTTCAGTTATGGCTTTATTAATCATTAGTTGATCTTTACAGCCATATGAGCCTTTGCGGCATCCTTTCTGCTCTTCTCGAAACAGGTTGTTTTCGTCCAGGTGCTTGTTCAACCTTTGCGATATCACTGCAGTAAATGCCTTGTACATTGTAGGGAGACAGGTTATTGGTCTGTAGTTTTCTGGTTTTGCTGTCTCATTTGATTTGGGAATTAAGATGGTTTCCCCTTCGTGAGTCATTCAGGCATTGTCTCTGGCTCTGCTAGTATGTTGTTAAAGTTTTCAGCCAGCTTTTTGTGCATTCCTGTTAGATATTTCAACCATTATTATTGTTGTTGTTGTTGTTGTTGTTGTTGTTATTACTGTCATTATTATTATTATTATTATTATTATTGAGTGAGAGAGCAGGGCATGCCATCAAAGTGACACTGGGGTAAAATATACGAAGCCCAGTATACCCATCATGACTACCCGTCTGATAAGGGTACACTAGGCACATGCATCACAACGATATGTGCGCGACATGGTTATCTCATATCAAAATAAACAGCACATGACCTTGCAGGTGGGGCCCAGTTAGAATTTTCTTCAGGTCGAGTAACCCATCCCACTCGAAAGGTCCCTGAATAAGGGTTGTTTAAGGATGTTGAACGAAACACCCATGTTTCCAGAGGTGAATTATTCAAACCCCCAAAAAATCCCTCTCAACACATCAACACTTCTGATACTATTCCCAAGGACCCAACAATAACTGGAACTATCTTCACCTTCTTTATTTTCCATAGCCAGTCTATTTTGTACTTAAGAGGGTTGTATTTATTTATCTTTTCGCCTTCCTTTTTTACTATTCGTGGGTCAAAGGGGCATGCAACGTCAACTATATAGCATGTGTGGTGCACATTGTCCACCATCACCAGGTCCGGTCTGTTATGTTCTAGCACCTGATCTGTTTGGATTGGGAAATCCCAGAGGATTTTGCTAGTTTCCGATTCCGCCACTTTCTACGGTTTTTTGCTCATACCACTTCGTGCCCCTCTCTCTAGTCCCCACTTTGCATACAGTTTCCAATGTAGCACTTTCGCTACCTTATCGTGTCGCCACAACTTGTAGTGGTTTTGAGCGAGTCTAGGCCATTTGTTCGTGATATTTTTTTCTTCAAATTTTCTTTCGTTTCTCGCCGAACGTTTTCCGTACACCTAGGGCAGAGAAGCTCATTGTATGCATTCCCAGATTACACACACAAATTCACAGGTAAAATATGTATTTAAAAATTAATAAATAAATTCATGAATGGATGTTGTTTTCACGGCGATAATGCTCTTCTCAGTACGTGAGCCATTCCAGTTAACACGATTTTTTGCACTTCCTGTAGGGATGGTAAGCCTGGTATCATTTTCAAATAGGTTTCACTTCCTTTTTTTATCATTCCTAGAGATCCTACAATCACTGGTATTGTAGTCGCCTTGAGATGCCACATTTTTTCAATTTCTATTAGCAATATTTACTAATATTGTCAAATTCTTTCGCCGCTATATTGTGATCGCAAGGAATACTCATGTCAATTAATAAACACACCTTTTTTGTCTGATCATTTATAATAATATCCGGTTTATTAGCTTTTATAGTTTTGTCGGTATGTACGGGGAAATTATTATTATTATTATTATTATTATTATTATTATTATTATTATTATTATTCAGTAGTCTTATTTTCATCACGTGCTTTCACTACACTACCGAGCTCTGTGTGCCTTGGGTATGTGCTGTGGTTTGTTGTGGTGCCCTTATTTTCGGTATATTGAAAGTATTTTACGTAGGATGTGTTTGGTGCCCAGTAGTACTATTTTCTGTATGTTATGTATACTTGTAAGTTTTGGTGTTTTTGTTATGTATTTGTCTGAATTTTTTCTCATCATACCTAATGCGCCTACTATAATAGGAATTGTTTCTGTTTTCACGCTCCACATTCGCGTTACCTCTATTTCTAAATCTTTGTATTTTGAAAGTTTCTTTGTTTCGTTTAGAGAAACATTGTCATCTGTTTGTATTGATACATCGATTAGAAAGCATTTTTTTCTTCATGATCTCTGATAACTATATCCGGCCTATTGGCCTTAATCTCTCTATCTTTGTGTATTGGCATATTTCAGAGTATGGTTGCTTTCTCATTTTCTGTGACCTTTTCTGGCGTGTGCCTATACCATCTTTTTTCTATTGTTATTCCATAGTGTTGGCGTAGCTTCCAGTGAATACAGGTTCCAACTGTCGTCCCTGTGGATATATTCCTTCTTAGCCAGGACTGGGCAACCGGAGACAATATGATTTATTGTTTCTTCTCCACCACCACATATTCTGCAGTGACTTGTATTTCTTTCTTTTGGGGGGGGGGGGGTACTGTGATTTCTGGTGGGAAGGTTTTGATCTTGTGCTGCAATTAATAATCCTTCAGTCTCTGCTTTGAGTCCTGAGCTTCTCAACCATTGTGGGGATTTTGCTTTGTCTATTTCTTTTCTGCTAATTATTATTATTATTATCATTATTATTATTATTTATTATTATTATTATTATTATTATTATTACTTGATGAAACTCTCAACTTATTTTGCTAAGTATGATGGAAGGTGTCAGCTGTCCACAGCCAGAAGACTAAGGTGACACTTGTTTACTGGTCATGCTTCAAGGACCCTGCGAAGAATTCTTGAAGTTACAAACAATGCTGATTTTTGTAGGTGTTCTATCTTTATATTTGTACCAGTCTTTTTGAACCATGTTGGTAGTTGAGTGCTGATACTTCCAAGTGCGCCAATTACTATCGGTATCACGTCTAATCTATTCATTGACCACAACCTTCGTATTTCCCACTTTAAATCATCGTAGTTGTTCAGTTGTCACCGGGAACGCTATGTCGATTATCATGCAATTTATTTCCTTTTTATTCACCACTGATCGTTTACTGATATGTTATATATTTCCAACACACTTATACACAAAAACATAATTGATGTACCCTCTGGGGCTTTACCTAATATTGGTTTCAAATTTTGGCACAAGGCCAGCAATTTTTGGAGAAGGTGTAAGTCGATTACATCTCTAATTGGTAATTATTTTATTGAACCCGGAAGAGCGACCGCGGAGGAATCTGAACTCAGAATATATAAAGGCGGGCGAAATGCCACTAAGCATTCTGTCTGGCGTGCTACCGAATTCGCCGGCTCGCTGCCTTTGAAGTTTTACGTAATATTAATATGCGTGTGTGATTGCATCTGTATATGTGTGATTGCATGTGTGTATGATGTATTTTTGTGTATATTTGACTGTAAAGATTCCATTTTCCTTCCATTGTTTTCTTCTGTTTTCAGGTTCGAACCGTAGAAGGTACTGGTCCGTTGACAGTAGGTATCCAAGGTCCTTGTCCGGCGAATTCTGTTGAAGAAATCTCTATAATTTACACAGACCACTGTACCTATGACGTCAGCTATTTCGTCACTAAAACTGGTTGTTACACACTGGACATTAAATGGGCAGGTCGTCATATCTTTCAAAGTCCTTTTTTCTGCCAAGTTTTGCCATTGAAGGAGTAAACGGAGTTAATGGTCTGACTTTGGGTTTTATTATTCAGATTTCTTATTGTCTTAAAAATGTTTTTGCACAAACTTTATCACGTTTTATTTATTAATTAATTAGTTAATTTAAAGAACACAAACAATAAGCATTGAGAAAATCACACGCTCTTACACATACACACACACACACACACACACACACACACACACACACGCATACACACAAACACATACGCATATACACAAGCACAAAACATTTACTATAGGAGAGAGACGAAAAGTGAGAATGAATGCTAAACACTGCATTTGCTGGAGAAAAATATTCCGAGAATTATTAAATCACAAATAAGGAATATGTGTACAGTTCTATATTTAAGAGATGAGAATTATGTACATTATTTACATTATTTACAATCAACGGATATTTGTCCTCATCTTGTTTGTTGTTAACACGACGTTTCGGCTGATATATCATCCAGCCTTCATCGAACCTGGGTTCTCAAAATTTCCCCAAGACACCTGATGAAGGCTGGAGGGTATATCAGCCGAAACATTGTGTTAACAACAAACAAGATGAGGATAAATATCCATCGAGTGTAAATAATGTAAATAATGAAGGAATATGTGTGTATGTGAGTGTGTGTGTATGTATGTATGTATGTATGTATGTATGTATGTACAAACGGATAGATGGATATATATTTTATTCTTTTTTTTACTTGTTTCAATCAGTGGACTGCGGCCATATTGGGCGCATCACCTTAAAGTGTTTAGTCAAACAAAATCGCCCCCAGTACTTATTTTTAAGATCTGGTGCTTATTCTTTCGGTCTATTTTGCCGAATTGCTAGTGCACGGAGAATTAACGAGCCAATACCGGTCGTCAAGCAGTGGTGGGGAACAAACATAAAGACAATGACACACACACGTGTGTGTGTGTAGATGAATTTTTTTTAGTTTCTTTCAACCATATCCACTCACAGGGTTTTGGTCAGCCTGGGACTATTGCAACAGACACTTCAGACTGAACCTGAAACCATGTGGTTGGGAAGCAAGCTTCTTATCACACAGCCAAAGATAGATAGATAGATAGATAGATAGATAGATAGATAGATAGATAGATAGATAGATAGATAGAGAGAGAGAGAGAGAGAGAGAGAGAGAGAGAAATAGATAGATAGATAGATAGATAGATAGATAGATAGATAGATAGATAGACAGACAGACAGTCAGTCAGTCAGACAGACAGTCAGTCAGTCAGACAGACGGACAGACAAAACATACATACATACATACATACATACATACATACATACATACATACATACTGCTTCAGCATTCTAGTAAGGGAGGCGACTCTTTAATAGTAATTCGTTGCTACATAAAGCTGCAGACTAGCTACACTATTAACTGCATCTGAAAATACGTTAAGGCCATCTGTTGAAAGCCTGCCGAGACCAATATCATTTTTTATTGTTGGTTGACGCAGTAGTAAAGCAACGGTTAAGTATTGCTGTCGATATAATCGACTGTACCTCACTCCTAACTTTGTGACATTAATGCCTTAGAAATCATTATTATTGTTTAATCAGACCAACCGCAGTGATTATGAATTTTAGAAAACCTCAAGGTAGGAACGATAGAGAGTCTTACAGTTTTGGGTCGGTCGATTTTACGATTAAAGCTCGCTTATCACTAATGACAAATATGTGTACCAATACGTGAGTGACTATATAATGTCTCTTGCATAAAATAATCTTTGTCTTAACCAAAAAAATGACATTACATACATACATACAACATACATACATACATACATACATACATACATACATACATACATACATACTGCTTCAGCATTCTAGTAAGGGAGGCGACTCTTTAATAGTAATTCGTTGCTACATAA
>NC_043006.1:51887156-51907156 GCF_006345805.1 Octopus sinensis | reverse complement strand
TTTTTTTCAGGTGTTGACGTATATTGGTGCAAGAACATAAAAGGCATAAAACTCATTAGTCTACAAGGGCCTGCGAACCTATGAGCACTTCCACTTCTGTCAGACGTGGCAAGTAAAATATATATATACAGCATTCAATCATCTATATTTCATAGCTTCTTGCTACCAGATATCAAATGTATCGGATTTCTAATATTTACTCCGACATATTCTTCATTATTGTTCGGTACTCTATAGTTTCACTATTTCTTGTTACCATTTATCATCAGTCACATATCCTCCCTAGTCTTTCTATTAACCATCCATATGGTATGACGAATACGTCCTCATCTCCAATGCTTTGCTTTGTTAATTCAGCACTATAACCCAGAGATCTGACCACTTTTTAAACAGTACTCTCTCTCTCTCTCTCTCTCTCTCTCTCTCTCTCTCTCTCTCTCTCTCCTTCTCTCTCTCCTTCTCTCTCTCTCCTTCTCTCTCTCACTTTTCCTTTTCTCTTCCTCCATACATACACACATTCGTATAAACATACACACCTATATCCTAAACCCATTTCTTCCCCTTGTTCTTTGACAATATATTTTGTTCTTTGCATTTCTGTACCTATCTTTTAAAAGTTAACCCATTTACTCCCGAGTCTTTTAATCTATCGCACACCCCATAACTAATTTCCTTTTACTCGTCATCCAGCCAATCACACTCAAAATTCCACAATCCCACAAATCACAATAAATCACATGTATGAGAACAATAGGACGATGATTAAATCCACTATTTGCTGCAAATCCAGTTGTTGTAACCTCTCAATTATAATTCAATTAATTATTATACAATGAGCACTTTAATTTATTCACTTAATATACCTTCTATCAAACTTTTGTAGATTTGTATTAATTTTGAAATAAATAAAAATGAAAATAACAAATCTTTGTTAATAAATATTTCTCTTGAATAAAGCATCGCACTAATATAGTGCACGATATGCACTCGTTACATGCCTTATCATATACGAGTATATGCAAGATTATATATCACTCTATATAAATGCATATATATATACATGTAGATAGATATATATATATATAGATAGATAGATAGATAGATAGATAGATAGATAGATAGATAGATAGATAGATAGATAGATGTAAATATATATGAGTGCGGCTGTATTATGAAGGTAAGTAGGTATACATATATATATATATATATATATATATATATATTATATATATATATATATATATATATATATATATATATATATATTACGGAGATGTACTCGCATAGCAAGTAATTTGATCTGAGATCGTGTGTGCTGAAACGAAAACAATTGCAGCGTGGAAGGTGTTTATAAGCCATTTAAGAAACACACAACACCGTTAGATTCGCTTCAACATTTAAATTTAATTTGTCAAAATATTTTCGTTGCTTTGAAACCGCGACCTTTTCACTGACAAAACTTCATGCTGCATCTCAGTGATACAGCACGAACTTTTGTCAGTGAACAGGTCGCGGTTTCAAAGCGACGAAAATATTTTGACAAATTAAACTTAAATGTTGAAGTGAATCGAACGGCTTTTGTGTGTTTCTTATATGGCTTATAAACACCTTCCACGCTGCAATTGTATGTATATATATATATAATATATATATATATATATATTATATATAATATATATATATATATATATATATATATACACACATATATACATAATACATATATACATACATGTGTGTGTGTGTGTGTTTTTAATAACACCTATAAGGAGGTGATTTTTTTCCATTTATCAAATAGAGCCATGGCCAGGAGGAACTGATGTCATCAGATGGTATCCAACGTTCGTCGGGTGTTTCGACCCTGAACTGTAACACCCTCCCGTTGGGTCAGCAGAGGTGGCCAAGTCACTGCTCCTGGCTTCTTCTGGCTTCCAGCTTTACTCTTCTCTCTTACTCCAATGCCAACAAGAGGCTCTTTCATCTGCAAGTGTTGCAAGTATATAATATTATATATATATACACATGTATATTATATTATATATATACACATGTATAATATATATTATATATATATATTAATATATATATATATATATATATATATATATATATATATATATATATATATATATATATAAACTTAGATAAACTTAGATATGTTTCGACCAGAGATTGGTCCAGGCCATGTCTAACTTAATAGCACCACCTGATAGGATTATTCGAATCCTGTTTAAGTCAAGTTTTGTTCAAGTAGTGAGTTCTTGTTGGGTGAGTTGTATCCAGTTTTGTTCAAGTAGTGAGTTCTTGTTGGGTGAGTTGTATCCAATTATGGGTGGCTTATCTGGTATTCTTTGAAGGAATCTATCCAGACTCTGTTTAAAGTTGATGGGATCCTTTTCCTCTTTGATCTCCTTCGGGACAATGTTAAATAGGGCAGGGCCTGTTGAGGAAAAGAAATTATGTTGCAGTGTACATGTATGTTGTGATCTTGAATTGGGCAGGGGACGTATAGCACGTGGTCCAAGTCTTGGATGAAACTTGAAGCTAATGTTTAGGTCGTTTGGGCAAAGTTGGCGGTATATTTTCCACATCGTACAAATGATGTACCGCTCACGGCGACGCTGGAGGGAGTAAAGTTTCAAGGCTTTAAGGCGATCCCAATAATCGAGAGCAGCCATGCCTTCAATTTGTTTAGTGAGAGCCCTCTGGGGTGACTCAATTCTGGAGATGTTTTGTCTTGTGTGAGGAGACCACAGTGGGCAGCAGTATTCAAGGTGTGGCCGTACAAAGGAGGAAAAAAGTGGTATGATGACACCTTGTTCTCTGGACCGGAAAGTTCTTAAGATCCAGGAACTCATCCTACGAGCTATATCGACCTTCTTGTTGATGTGTGCACTCCAACTGAGATCGTCATCAACAATTACACCCAGGTCTCTGATATTGTTAGAGGTTGTGAGCGGTTCCCCTGAAGGAAGAGAGTATGGTTGTTTTAGTGAGGAATTTCTTCCAAAATGCATCAGCTCAAATTTTCCCTCATTCAGTTGCATTTTGTTTCTGTCTGCCCATTGACTCACAGCATATAGATCAGACTGGAGTTGAGTTCGGTCTGCTTCTTCATTGACGATTTGCTGGAGCTTAGTGTCATCAGCGAATATTTTCACTTTGCAATGATGTACGACACTGGAAAGGTCGTTTACGTAAATTATGAAGAGTAGCGGACCCAAAACAGTTCCCTGGGGAACACCGCTGGTGACTTTTGCTGGGTTTGAGTGGACTCCATCAACTACAACATGTTGTGTTCTATTCGCCAGGAAACACTTAATCCAGTGTAGAACTTTTCCACGGATTACAACATTTGCCAATTTTGAGAGTAGGATGTTATGGTCTACCCTGTCGAACGCTTTACTGAAGTCAAGATATATGACGTCAGAGTTCGAACCTATTCCCAAGGCTTTGAGTACATCTTCAATGTGGTGTAAGAGCTGTGTTAGACAGTCCCTGCCACAGCGAAAGCCATGCTGATTTGAATTTAGGAGTTTGTGGGTCTCCAGGAAGTCAGCTATCCTTGATCTTAACACTCTTTCAAACACTTTAATGATGTGGGAGGTGAGTGAGATTGGGCGATAGTTGACTGCGAGGGATCTGTTTCCCTGTTTGAAAACCGGGATGAAATATATATATATATATTTATATATATATATACATACATATACAGGGGTTGGACAAAATAATGGAAACCCCTTAACATTTCAAACAAATTAATTTTGTTATGGTAGTAATTACAGCTTGACGTCTACGAGGTACGGACTCGTACAAAGTTGAATTGTTTCCAAAGGAAGTTTTGTCCTTTCTTCGGCTAAAACGGTCTACAGTTCTTGTAGCGATGATGGTGGAAGATATCGACTCTTTACTTGTTTTACTAAATTGCACCATAAAAGTTTAATAATATTGAGATCTGGGGGCTGTGGTGGCCAGGTAAGATGTTCAACCTCACTAGATTGTTCCTGATGCCATTTAGTAACAACTTTAGCTGTGTGAATTGGTGCATTATAATCCTGAAAGATTGCGTTTCACTCTGGAAACAGTTCCGAAACATGGGATGAATTTGATCAGATAAAATACTTAAATAGTTTTGACTATTAATTCTGTCCAGCTGGGGGGTATACATACGCCACAGAAACCGGGAAACCCGTGAGCCTGGCTAGGCTTGAAAAGGGCGACGTTTATCGTTTATATATATATATATATATATATAACAATTTAAAAAATAAAACGTATGCATACATACGTACATATATGTACATACCTACATATATATGTATATATACAATCATATATGAGTACAGGACACCACAAATAAATGTAGAACACGACGAGAAACAAAAACATAAATACAAACAAGGAAACGGACTTATTTTTTAACAACGAAAAAACAGAGTACAAGACAAACAACAGAGGGAACATTCCCCTTCTTCAGCTGCCCCTGTTTCGACTCATTGCGTGTTTCGAAGGTAAGTCAGTACATTTTAATAAAATGTATGAAAATTTAAAAAAAGAAATCAAACCGGCTTTTATTGTAAGGCAAATTTTCAAGATTTGGAAGGGGAAAAATATTTTTTTTTAAATTGAGGAAGGGGAAAAAAGAAATTTACAATGTTTTTTCAAAAAAATAATAATAAAATTATACAAAAATTAATAAATAAGTATACCAATACATAGTAGAGTCTTTATGTTTTCAGAGTTCAATATTAGTCCTTGGAAAAACCTCTTTGGAGGGTTAGGATGCATGTGTTTAAGTGTAGTGTTTTGTTTGAAGAAGTTGGGTGATTGTGTATCAAAACAAGAAATAAGGTGGGAGTTATCCAGTTCCTGTGAATAAGGGGAGACAATTCTGTGGATTTAATTGGAATGCTGGATTTTTTGTCAAACAGGATGCTTATATCAATTTTTGTCAGACAGGATGCTAGAAAAAAGAATATAGTCACCGTGGAGTTTGCATATTAAGAAGCGTTTGGAATTTTTCAATAAAAAGATTCTTCTTGTTGATTCTTTCTTGTGTAGAGATTCTGTCTTTACATTGATAGAAAGGGAATATATGAAATTTGGGATTTTTAAACTAGCTCAAATAGTTGGTAAGTCAAAAGGGGAGATAATTTTAAGCTATTCTTTTTTAATTCAACCTTATTACAATTACGTGTGCTTTCAGTAACATGTTTTATTAATTTCAAACTATCATTTATAAAGCACTTTATATATTTAAAATATGCAATTTTTATTTTTCTCTTTTATGCTTTCTTACAAACTATTTGGTTATTTTCATGAAAATTAAGAGGCACTATTTTTACACATTATATCTAATTCCTAATTGTGTTTATATTTCTATACATTTATACATAATATTTTACACAAAATATATATTGTAATAACTCATCTTATTTGAAATGTACGTAATACCTCTCACTACACTTGATTTCCTTAGATTTAATTTTTATTTACCCACTTTTTCTTTAAATTACACCACTTCTTCTAAGTCCTAATTGTATAAGCATTATAATACTATCAACCTAAATTTGTTACAGTCATTATAATATGAAAGTATCGAATTAAATTAATTTGAGGCCGCTCAACGCTTTTAATCGAAGTAATAATTGCAAACGTATTAATTCTTATAAATTCATAGTGTTTCAAATTAATCTGTACACATACTTATTTCAATATAACATACATGATTTTTAAAATATATGTTTAAGAAAGCAGTGATAGTAGGCAATGAATTGAGTCAATTGTTAGAGTCAATGGCAAAATTCCTTTTTGCTTTCTATGTTCGAATTCCTCCGAAGTCAACTTTCTCTTGCATCTTTCCGAATTTGGTAAAGCACCATTCTCGGGCTGTGGATTGGCGGGATCATTAGACCATCAGATGGGATGTAGTCTTGCGTTTGGAGTTGGAAGACGTCGAGGTCTTCTTGGATAGTAGCATTAATCCCTAAACCGATCTTGACAACACCATCTATTACCGCTAAAGGTCACCTTGCGGCGTTTAACAGAATCAACTACATTAAGAGTATTCGGGCCAAATCTCCGGCTTGAGGACACCTCCTTTACTCCCTCAATATAAGAGGCTTTGTAAAGATTATGGGGACTGATTTCCGTCTTTATTAAATTATGAAAAGCAGCTTTTCTTATTGTGATCTCTAGTAGTTAGATACAGTAATTCCACCACATTACTGTTCAGAATTTTATTTTTGAAGATAACTGCACAAATAAATAAAGGGAAAATAAATTCATATAAAGAGTAATTGCCCTTGGTATAATCGAATGTATTTCACCCGGAAGACACCCATGTTATTGTAATCATGTGCATTGTACAGTAGATTAAAAAACAGATACTATTTAATACTTGTTATCAAACAAACTTTTGTAAGAGTATTTTTAAGTTAATTTTTCTGCTTCGAAATACTCTACTTTTAACGTATTTATAACTAGTTAGTTCTTTTTGAAACTTAGAAAAATATTCTATTACCACTTTTCTCAGTTCTCTATAATATCTGTCATTAACGAATACGGACATCTTCAAATTCAGCGACTTTATTTCATAAGTTCATAACCCTCCATACTAAACCTCATACATATGTACATACAGTCATGCGTACATGCACACACACACACACACATACATAATTCTTTATTCTTTCTTTCTTTTTATTCTTTTATTTGTTTCAGTCATTTGACTGCGGCCATGCTTGAGCACCACCTTTAGTCGAGCAAATCGACGCCAGGACTTATTCTTTGTAAGCCTAGTACTTATTCCATCGCTCTCTCTCTCTTGCCGAACCGTTTAGTAACGGGGACATAAACACACCAGCATCGGTTGTCAAGCGATGTTGCGGGGACAAACACAGACACAGAAACATACACACACACACACATACATATATATATATATATATATATATATATCGACGGGCTTCTTTCAGTTTCCGTCTACCAAATCCAGTCACGAAGCTTTGGTCGGCCCGAGGCTATAGTAGAAAACACTTGTCCAAGGTGCCACGCAGTGGGACTGAACCCGGAACCAAGCGGTTGGTAAGCAAGCTACTTAACCCACAGCCACCCCTGCGCCTATACATACATACATACATACATACATACATACATACATACATACATACATACATACCCATACTTTACCCGACTTTCATTCTATACATGTGCCTATTTAAATATTTATTTTCCCTTTCACCAAATATTGAATATAAATACACTTCGGCTATTTCCATTGATTTATTATTATCAATATTTTCTTAATCGATAACTCTGTACCAATCCTCAAAACTATTTGTCCCACTTTTGGTAACCCGCATTTCTATCTTTCGCTACCTCTCCCTCCCACTGTCTCTCTCGCTATCTCTCTCTCCCTCCATCCTACAGTCTGTCTGTTTCTCTATCTCTCTCTCTCTCTCCATATATGTATATATATATCAAACTATCTACCCAGGTATCTGTGTTCATCTATCCCTCTACCCACCCATGTATCCATCTATATCTGTAGCCATATAGCTATACATCTACTTCATTAGGTACCCATTTATCTACCCATGTTTATATGTATGTGTGTATGTGTGTGTATATCTGTGTGTATCTACTCGTGTATTTATCTATTTATCCACCCATGTACCTATATCTATCTATCTATCTATCTATCTATCATCTATCTATCTATCTATCTATCTAACTATCTATCTATTTGTCTATCTGTCTGTCTGTCTATCTATGTATCTATCTACTTACCTACCAATCTACCTATATACCTACCTACATATCTGTCTATCTATCTATCTATCTATCTATCTATCTATCTATCTATCTATCTATCTATCTATCTATCTACCTACCTATCTACCTACCTATCTATCCATCCATCCATTTAGCCATCTATCTATCTATCTACCTTTTTTTTGTTCTTTTCTTCCCTTTTACGATCCCTCTTGATCGAAAACCTACGCCACCCCTTTTTTTTGTTTCTTTTGTGTTTTGTTTTTTTCATCCCCCAAAAGAAAAGCTCTACCTTGTAACTTGTCCCATCTGTGTGCAGCCCTGTGTGGCCAATAAAGAAACTTATCTATCTACCTACCTATCTATCCATCTATCTACCTATCTATCTATCTATCTATCTATCTATCTATCTATCTATCTATCTATCTATCTATCTGTCTATCTATCTTTCGTTCTTTCTATCTATTTATCTGTTTTTGTCTGTTTGTCTAACTCTGTCTAACCATATTTGTGGGCGCGCGCGAGAGTGTTTGTGTACATAGCTATGTATGTATATTTGATTAACTTCTATTCTTCCTGCGCAGTTAACAAAAACTTGATTTTACGAAAATCCGAAGATACAGCTAACCTTTAAAACAATGAATGTTTAATTCTATTTCATGTAGTGTTTGTTCTCATTCAATTACTGATTTTGTTTCTACGAAAAAAAAGATTTTCTAGTGATTAGTAATACGTAACTACACACACACACACACACACATACGTAGGGTGCGATGGGTAAATTGTCATCATTTTATATTTTTAATTTCACGCATGCGCATTGTTTGTTTTTGATTTTGTCGACTACACAGTATAGTAGGGTCTGTTGGGTACTGTCTGTGAGAAAAACAGCACCATGATACAATTCAGAAATTTGAAAACGACATGCTGTACCGATTGGTATTCGCTCCAGAAGCTTCAATACGAACATTTCAGAGTGTTTGAGTGTCAATCTGAGGACAGTGCAATTTAAGGATATGTACCGAGAGTGATAAAAATCAAACAACCAGTCAACATGATGTTCTTTGGAGTAATCACTAGTGATGGCGATGTTATGCCTTCATTCATCTTCTCACACTGCCTCACACGCAACACAAGTACATTGAGGAGGTAGTGCTGCCCTGGGTCAAGAGGGTGGCTGCTGGAAGACCCTATGTATGGCAACAGGACTCTGCACCATGCCATGCAAGCGTCTACATCGAGACTCATACACACACACACTATTTAATGGTGACATTTCCAAGATTAGTTCTGTAACATTCCAGGATAATATGATGAATTCTCCAGAAACGATCATATGAGACATTTGATGTATTGTGTACCTGACTTTAATTGCAGTTCTTTCTGTTTCTAACAGAATCAACAAGTACTATTATGTGTGTACATATGTAAATATGTTTGTGTGTATGTGTGTCTGTTTGTGTGCGTGTTTGTGTGTTAATGTGTGTATGAGTATGTATGCACATCTATTATATAAAATCCGTTCTGTCTGTCTGTGTGTGTCTTCTAGGATCCTCCATCCGATTGCGCTCAAATTTGTTATGTAGATACCAACGGTATCAGGGCATATATAAGTCTTGAAAAAATTACAAAATCGATTCCAGGTGAGAATGCGATCGATAAAGCCGTGGGTACGTGAATTTGTAAGCGCAAGTACATCAACTGTTGCGATCGATACTACGCGTACGCGAGAAAAATGCACGTGCAGTTTGCGCAAAAAAAAGCCGGCTGGCTTGAAATAATGCCACAAAGTGCAGTATATTTAAGAGACCAAAAAAGTAAGATGCAAAAGAAATATTTTCTTCAAACTTGGCACGAAGGAAGGAAAGACTATTTGGTTTCTCAAGAGGTTTTTTTTTTGCCTTAACTTCGTTTAACAAAACCAACAAATTTATTGAAATAAAGGCATGCTTAATTATTTTTTAATGAAAAGAAAACACTGATTGCTTTTTATTCAGCAGATATAATTCAGCACCGTCCATTGGTGCATTTTGCTCGTGTTAGAATAAAAACACTCGACTTTCTATGTTAACTAATTATATAAAATAACAGGTTAAAGTATATCGTATTTATTTAGTTCTTTAGTTCCAACATTGCTCCAGTATTTTTCACTTCCATTCTATGTCTGTAAGAAAGATGCAGAATGTCTGAAATTCCAGCTGGTGTATTACCATTCAAACGCAGCTGTTTGTGTTTCGTATCCTGATGCCGGAATGTTGTTGTGTTACAGAATGCAAAATACGTAAATCTCAAAGTGTATGGAATCAAAAATGAGCCTATTGTTTTAGTCATCAGAAGGATAGCCAAAACAATATAGGTACATTTTGGTTATCTCACCCCCATTAAAAAAATTGCCATTAAAACTTAACGTGTACGTTAAACATTGCTACCTACTCTTGAAGATTTTTGGCGTATCAAAACCAGCGGAGAAATATATAGGAGAATATAAAATTGCTTTATCAGAGTAACAGAACTAGCCGTGAGATTGTCCGGTAAGGCTGTCTTAAGGTTTATCATGGAATACATAGTACTGACTTCATCAAATTGTAATTCAGAAAAAAAACACAGAAAAACATATTTGGAAGTGTGTGTATGTGTGTACACGCACACTCACATCCCTTTTCTTTGATATGTGTCGATACAGATGCAGGAATTGCTGGTATGTCGTAATGTCCAATAAAATTCAGCTGTTGATTTATTGTTGATTTATTCCAGTACTTTTGCATTTTTTTGTTTTTATCGACCTTAGCCCCAGATCTGCAAAAAGGACTGTGCCTTATAGAGAGCCAATAATTGCAGGGGACTGAACATTTTTCTGACCTTCAAAGGAAGGGCCGATATTTGGGATGCAGTCCAATCTATACTAAGGATGTTCTTTGACTGGTGAGACCTTTGGTGATAATGAGGCCCAGTATTTGAAACGATTATAAGAGCTCATGCAGAGTACTCCACATTTTTGGGGCGGTGCTCTTGTGTTTTCAAGATATGCGTAATGTTTGATGATTTCTTTTTCTTTTTTTTCTTTTTTTTTTTACTTTTAAAGGAATCAAGATTGACATGGTCCCACGCGGAGAATGATCTCAAGATTTCCGTAATAAGAATCAAGAAAGCTTTGGCATGTAGTGTCTAGGTTGCATGTAGGTGATGCATAGTTGAGGAGTATTAGAGGGAAATGGCGAGTCGTGTCGTCTGAATATAATAGTGGGTGTTGTTGGAAGCCGTGGCAAGATCATTGACAAACAAAAGGAAGAGAGTGAAGGATATAAAGAATCCTGGGGAACACTGGAGTTGATAGAGAATGAGATGGAAACATACCACGATAGTGCGATTTCATAGGAAGTAATCGATCCAAGAGATAAGAAACATATAGCGTCCGTAGGCGGTCAGGTAGGAAATGTGCATGCCATACGCAGTCGAAGATGTTTGTGTGTTCGGCCAAGCCTGACCTTTCTTTCTTGGTTCGACTATCATCCGTGCAACATCTATATTCCTTCCCATGCCTGTCATCTCTTATGTCCCTGTCGTGACACGGCAGGGACATAAGAGATGACACACGCCAGTTTAATTTAATTCGTCCTTAGTCGAAAGATATCTGTTGTTAATGTCCTGTTGTTTGCATTTGTATTTCTCCGTTTTTTTCCGTCCTTGTTTTTGTATACATTCACTGCTTTCTTCTAAGGAATTTAGTGCTCTGAAATGATAATCTGGAACTCGACTGACGAAAGAAAATTCCGAATGACTCGTCCTTGTATTTTCTTGTCCCTTTTTTTGTATCACCTAACTTTCTGGATGTTTTGTTGTCCCATTTTTGTATCATGTAACTGTCTAGATATTTTGCGTTCTTGTCCCATTTTTGTATTCTTATATATACATGTATATATATATATATAAATATTGTATTATATATTTTATTAATTTACCTGTACGACTGATAACTCGCTTGCCACGCGTGTTAGTACTTTAGTAATACTATCCCTTCTTATATATATATATATATATATATCATCAAGGAAATTACTAGCGACCGAGACTTTTGGAAATATGCTGTGCCTGAGAAGACCCGGCAAGCCAAATGAGACCATAACCTGTGGCCTGTGCCAGAAGCGTAACCAGCCCGCTTATGCGTACCTTTTCGTTCTTTGGTCACTAAACTCTGCTTGCGAAGACCTGTTGAGGCAAGTGAAATCGAAATCGAAATCAAAATCAAGATCAAATTCGATGACTGGCATCCGTGCTAGCGGGGTGCAAAGAGCACCATGAGTGTGATCGTTGACAGAGCGGCTAACCGACTTCCGTGCCAGTGACACATAAAAGGGCACCATTCGAGTGTGATCGTTACCAGCGTCGCCTTACTGGCACTTGTACCCGTGCTAGTAGGGTGCCAAGAGCACTATCCGAGCGTGATCGTTGCCATGGCACGTAAAAGGGCACCATTCGAGCGTGATCGTTACCAACATCGCCCTACTGACACCTGTCCTGGTGTCATGTGTAAAAAGATTTGAGCGAGGTCATTGCCAGTACCGCCTGAATGGCCTCCGTGCCGGCGGCACGTAAGAAACACCTACTACACTCTCGGAGTGGTTGGCGTTAGGAAGGGCATCCAGCTGTAGAAACTCTGCCAGATCAAGATTGGGGCCTGGTGCAGCCATCTGGTTCGCCAGCCTTCAGTCAAAATCGTCCAACCCATGCTAGCATGGAAAGCGGACGTTAAAAGATGATGATATATGTATATATATATATAAATCCCAAAAATGGAACAAGAACAGACGACAGTAAAACATCCGGACAGATAGACGATACGAGGTCGGACAGGAAAAAGAACAAAAAGGCGGACAGGACGAAACAAGGACGGGCCATTCGTGGCCTTCTCTCCTCAATCAAGTTTCCAGATTACCCTTACAGTTTCGGCCGGTTACACTTGAGACTGTTTAAATCTGACTGGCCCCTAAAATCTAAGCTAAGAGCATAAATATTTTGGGAGAAAGCAAGCGAATGTGTACGACAACAAAGACAAAAAACATATAAAAATGCTAAAAACGGAGAAAATGTTACTGAATTACAAATAACAAGAAAATAACAACAGGTGTCTTTCTACTGATAGAAACGAATCACGTTGAGCTGGCGTATGGAATGAAAGCCTTGAGGCAGGAACATATATTTCTTTATTGCCCTCAAAGGGCTAAACATAGAGGGGACAAACAAGGACAGACAAAGGGATTAAGTCGATTACATTAAACCCAGTGCGTAACTGGTACTTTGTTAATCGACCCCGAAAAGATGACAGGCAAAGTGACCTCGGCGGAATTTGAACTCAGAACGTAAAGCAGGAACATAGATGAACATCAGAGATGAAAGTCAGGAGACGGGAATAAGAGCTGCTTCGTATCTGGCGGTCAAGCCAAGAAAGAAAGATAATGCTTGACTGAACATCGGTCACGTGAAAGGAAAGGAGAGAAGTAAGGGTCAGAGGGATTGAAGAATTAGGGAGAGGACGAGAAAGAGAGAAAAAAGCAAAAGGACATAGAGAAGGTACAAGGAAGATAAACGATGAAAAATAGGTAGATTAAAGAAAGAGAAGGTCAAGAAATGTGAGAGAAGGGGAGCGAGAAAAAGGAGGGAGAGAAGAAAGAAGGAAGGAGAAAGTATGAGGGGACTAAAAGAAAGAGTATATATATATGTGTGTGTGTGTGTGTGCGTGCGCGCGTGTATGTGTGTATGTATATATATATATATATATATATATATAGAGAGAGAGAGAGAGAGAGAGAGAGAGGGAGGGAGAGAGAGAGAGAACAATCTTACTTAGAAATGGATGCGTGCGTTCCGTCATATAATAAATTAATAAATAAATAAAACATATGTATATATACATACATATATGTACGTACCTACCTCTACATGTATATATACATGAATATATGGGTACAGGACACCAAAAAAACGTCGAACACAATGAGAAACGAAAACATAAACACAAAACCAAGGAAATGGACATTTTTCTTAAGCAACGAAAAAATAGAGTACAGGACATACAAAACAAGGAAAATTCCCCTTCTTCAGTCGCCTTTGTTTCATCTACTCCACGTTTCGAAGGTCAAGGCGATACATGACTTTAATGAAACAATCCTTCCAGCGAAAATCAAATTAAATAATATTAGATATTTTTTTGCGGAGGGGTAAAAATGGTAACAAAAACAAGACAGTAACGACAGTATAAAATATAAACAGTAAAAGACAGTACAATGAGAATAACAGTAACACAAACAAGAAGGGCTGTTAAGCCGAACGAGATAAAAAAATTTTACGAACGCCATTTTTTGAGAACGGCGAGGGAGCAACAGATGTGCCGTCTCTACTTGAAGGTAGCCAGAAGAAAGACAGTAGCAGAGTTCTCGTCGCGGGTCAACGACGGAAGGGAGGAGGAGGAGTAAGAGAAAGGGAGAGAAAAAAAGGGAATGGTTGTAGAGAAAAGAATGCAGAATGAGAGAGAGAGAGGGAGAGACAGTAAGGTAGAGTTAGGTACGTACATATATGTACGTATATATGCATGTTTTATTTATTTATTAATTTATATATACATATATTATATATATATATATATATACGTGTGTGTGTGTGTATGTATGTATATGTATATATATATATATATATATATATATATAATATATATATATATATATAGACCTAATACCCGGATATGTGTATGTATTGACACCGGCATACCGACGCATATACATATATATGCGTGTTAAAATTAAACCAAAACTGGGGTAATATTACGTATCTCGATGGAGACTGACCTGGAGCAACAAAGTTCGCATAAGATATATTCTTCATTTATTGAATTATCTTTGCATCAAGAGGCAGTGAACAAACACTTAGTGGAAACTGCATATGACTCCAACATAGAATCAGCTTGCCATAGCGGTGAAATGGCTGAACCTTTCGAATTGCAGGTACAACTGACCTGCAGGGCAACCATACTATACTATTTGCGTCTACATGCATACTTATGATGTCATGCAGTGAGACTGAACCTTTCAGTGAGATTAATACCTTTCAGCCGCAGTGCGTCAACATATGCATATGTGTACATATACATTCACACACACACTCACACACACACTCACACACACACTCACACACACACACACACACATACACACACACGCACATACACACCATATACCTCTTTAGATGTATGTATGTATGTTTGCATGTATATATACATATATATATATATATAGGTTTGTACATATATGTCTGTATATATGCATATATTTATATATTATTTATATTATTATATGTATGTATGTATGTATGTATGTATGTACATGTATGTATGTATGTATGTATGTATGTATGTGTGCACATGTATGTATGTATGTATACACACGTGAAGGTGAGTGGCTTAGTGGTCAGTGTATTCCGCTCATGATCATAAGGTCATGAGTTCGATTCCCAGTGGTGCGTTGTGTCCCTGGGCAAGATATTTTATTCTACGTTGCTCCAGTCCACTTAGCTGGCTTCTTTCAGTTTTCGTCTACCAAATCCACTCACAAGGCTTGTCGGCCCTAGGCTATAGTAGAAGACATTTGCCCAAGGTGCCACGCAGTGGGATTGAACCCGGAACCATGTGGCTGGTAAGCGAGCTACTTACCACACAGCCACACATATATCTCTAAAGTGGACTATCCTGTCGTACACGATAGTTAAGGCTTTCACAACTTTCTGCACAGGCGATTTGTTTATAATGATCAAATGGTTGTGCTGTCCATTAGCACAGCACATTCACCCCATCAAATCAAACATTGCCTGCACAGGTGGGTGGGGTGCCACACGTCAGATGTCGAAGCGACGTGAAATGAAATGTTTTGCTGCAGTAAACAGCGCACAGCTTGGTTCGGAAATCGAACTCACGATCTCGCTATCCTGAGTGCAATACTCTTACCACTTGGCAACGCACCTTCGCACACACACACACACACACACACATACACACATACACACACCATATACTTACACACATAAACATACATGGATGTGTGTTCACTTATACATACATACATACATACATACGCACGAAGATTCGTAAGTACGTCATATATATATATATATATATATATTACAAGAAGCCAAAAGTACAAGTAAGAACAGGTATCGTATCGACACCGCTTTAGTTATATAGTTACCCAGGCGTCCGTGGCAACACCTTTTGTCTGGTCGAATGGAGACGACGAAGAAAGCAACGGATGTCAGCTGCTAGGCAGTAGCAGTGTTTACTTCATATTATTGTGTTTGCCAGCAGGTGTCAATAAACAAACAAGGTGAGTACTTTCGTAAATACCACAGTATCGCTCTGAACATATTGCTGTATCGCTCTAAACACATTGCTATCTCCATGCTAAGCATAATATTGTTCTAAAAACACATTGCGATATTATCGCCCTAAACTCATATTTTTGTATATCCTATCTAAACATTACAGACCAAGAAAACATACACGTGATCGTTTTTTTTTTTTTTTTGAAGACTATATTTTTTTTTCTTTCATCACACCTTTCGTTACCTTTTGCGTCTTTTAAAAATACACAGCCTTTGTTTTAATTAACTTTGAGATTAAAAAAAAAAAAACAAGAACTTGACTTTGTCAGAATAAAGCTGGGGTAAGGTGGGTGAGCTGACAGAATCGTGAGTACGCTGGACAAAATACTTTACAGCATTTCTTCCGGCTTTACGTTCTGCGTTCAAATTCTACCGAGGTCGACATTGCCTGTCATCCTTTCGGAGTTGATAAAATAAGTTCCAGATTAGGTTCCATGTAATCGACTAACTCCGTTCCCTTAATTTTCAGGCCTTGTGCCTATAATACAAAGGATTATTGAACTAGTGTATGGAACATACATTAAAACGAAAGTTTGGTGGAAGTTTAAATGTAGATTACTTTAAACAGGAAGGTGGTATCGTAGAACCAGAGCGTTCTCATGTGGGTTGGGGTCAAAAGGGTTTTTAAGATAAGTAAAAACTTCGATCAGAGTTTACCTGGGATCAAACGGCTAGTTTGATTACATATTCGTTTTAATTAGTATATCCGTTTTTCCCAAAATTATTAAATGAAACGAAGTGTGAATTGTTGAATGTTATGTAAATATAATACAGAGTCGATGTTACAATTTTGGGATAATAGTACACTGCGGACGAGTTAATCAACACTGGTAATTCACCGCTTATGTATATTATCAACCCTGAATAAAAGAAAGTTTAATGCGAACTTTATAGAACTAGAGCAAGGCACATCATTCGGCTGAGTATAATCACCTGTCAAGTGCCAGGGCAGTCCTGCAGCTCCAGCTCTCAAATTCTTGACTCTCCTTAGGTGAAGAGTAAGAGAGCTCCGCAAGTATTTATGATTGCTCGCAAACTAGATACACACTTAAAACAATTAGCGAAAGTACCCTACATGCTACCAAGTAATACATACTTGCGAGCGGAGTAATAGTTGGCGTGGCTGTATGGTGAGAAATTTACTTCCCAACCGCATGGTTCTGGGTTCCGTCCCTCTGCATGGCATCTTGGGCAAATGTCTCTCTGTCGCTTAAACCGCACCGTTATACCAAACCCCTTCCTATAACTTTATCCTTCATTGTAATGTTATCTTAATACGGTGGATCTCAACCAGATTTTATCTAAGGTCCCCTTTTAATGTTATTATATTTTGGTGGACCCCGTGGCTATTCCATACTCTTTACTCTTTTACTTGTTTCAGTCATTTGACTGTGGTCATGCTGGAGCTCCGCCTTTAGTCGGGCAAATCGACCCCCAGGACTTATCCTTTGTAAGCCTAGTACTTATTCTATCGGTCTCTTGTCGAACCGCTAAGTTACGGGGACGTAAACACACCAACATCGGTTGTCAAGCGATGTTGGGGGGGGGACAAACACAGACATGCAAACATATACACACACGTACATATATATATATATACATAAATATATATATATATATTTTATATTTCTATTTCCATGTCTAGTTATATTTGCAATATATTATGTATAATGTCATTGTTGTTATGTAATGGTGTAATAAAGTATTGATTGGGTATTATCTGATGGTTGATGATTGATTTAGGTATGTTTCTCCATTTTCTCATTTTGTATATATATATATATATATATATATATATATATATACATATACGGCAGGCTTCTTTCAGTTTCCGCCTACCAAATCCACTCACAAGGCTTTGGTCGGCTCGAGGCTATAGTAGAAGACACTTGCCCAATGTGTCACACAGTGAGACTGAACCCGGAACCATGTGGTTGGTAAGCAAGCTTCTTGCCACACACCCACTATGTTTAAAACTAGTTTTATAGATACTTCTTTCAAAATTCCCATTTTATTACTCACATATTATCTTGTGTGGATTGATCTATATAAAATGTTTGAGAAAGAAATTTAGCCGTTTCTTACAATAAATATATTTAAAGCAAAATTCTTTCATGGACCCTTAAAATACTACTGTGGATCTCCAGTTTACTATTTTGTTTGCATATACCCCACCACCACCACCACTACCACAAAAAAATCCTATGTGGACTTTCAGGGGGCATATGAAGCACTGTCTTAATAGCTCATTATGTATGTATTTGTTGTATTGTATTTGTTGTCTTCCTGAGCCCTCTATAGTTCGTACCATACTCGAACATATCCTTTCAAATGTAACTCTTTTCATGTGTGTTTGGAGATTTATGAAAATACCTTTATTCTTCAACTTTGCGAGCCGGCAGAACCGTTAGCACGTCAAGCGAAATGCTTAGTGGTATTTCGTCTGCCGCTACGTTTTGAGTTCAAATTCCGCCGAGGTTGACTTTGCCTTTCATCCTTTCGGGCTCGATTAAATAAGTAGCAGTTACGCACTGGGGTCGATATAATCGACTTAATCCGTTTGTCTGTCCTTGTTTGTCCCCTCTGTGTGTAGCCCCTTGTGGGCAGTAAAGAAATAGGTATTTAGTCTGCCGAGGCGGTGAGCTGGCAGAAACGTTAGCACGCCGAGCGAAATGCGTAGCCGTATTTCGTTTGCCGTTACGTTCTGAGTTCAAATTCCGCCGAGGTCGACTTTGCTTTTCATCCTTTCGGGGTCGATAAATTAAGTACCAGTTCCGCACTAGGGTCGATGTAATCGACTTAATCCGTTTGTCTGTCCTTGTTCGTCCCCTCTGTGTTTAGCCCCTTGTGGGTAGTAACGAAATAGGTATTTCGTCTGCCGCTACGTTCTGAGTTCAAATTCCGCCGAGGTCCACTTTGCCTTTCATTCTTTCGGGATCGATTAAATAAGTACCAGTTACGCACTGGGGTCGATATAATCGACTTAATTCGTTTGTCTGTCCTTGTTTGTCCCTTCTGTGTTTAGCCCCTTGTGGGTAGTAAAGAAATAGGTATTTCGTCTGCTGCTACGTTCTGAGTTCAAATTCCGCCGAGGTCGACTTTGCTTTTCATCCTTTCGGAATCGATAAATTAAGTACAGGAATCGATATAATCGATTGTCCCCCTCACCAAAAATCCAGCCTTTGTGCCTACATTACAAAGGATTCTTCAACTTTGTCACTTTTTGTGACTTCTCTTTTGTTCATTGCCTCCTCGGTCTCTAATCCAATCATATCGCTTCTCGTCTTTGGCTATTCCTCGCTACACAAAATCGATCTCCAACTATCATTTTTTACCGAGCTTCTTTATATTCAGAGGAGAAGAAAGATTATATTTTGCTATTTTCGCGGCCATTAATCCTTACTCTCTTCTAAAATGATATTTGTTAGTTTTCGCTGACACAGACAATCACCAATGTTCACCAATGTTTTTCCTATGTCTATATTTTTTCAGATGCTCCTATTAAACAGATATAATATTCTTTTACTCTTTTACTTGTTTCAATCTTTTGACTGCAACCATACTGGAGCAAATCGACCCAAGGACTTATTCTTTGTAAGCCTAGTACTTATTCTAGCGGTCTCTTTTGACGAACCGCTAAGTTACGGGGTCGTAAACACACCAGCATCGGTTGTCAAGTGATGTTGGGGGCACAAACACAGACACACGCACACACACACACACACACACACACACACACACACACACCACACACACACACATACATATATGTATATATATATATATATATATATATATAT
>NC_043006.1:51852156-51884656 GCF_006345805.1 Octopus sinensis | reverse complement strand
TAGATAGATAGATAGATAGATAGATAGATAGATAGATAGATAGATATAGATAGATAGATAGATAGATAGATAGATAGATAGATGAGTGTGTATATGTTTATCCATGTACACTTATATATACAGAAATATATGTATTTATGTATGTACGTACGTATGTATGTATATACGTATGCATGCATGAATCAATGTATGATATTGGAGGTCACCAAAGTCATAAAGCGTAGCTGCAGACCTTCGTCAAAAAATGTCTGTGCCGCATCCTCAAGATCTAGTGGTCGGACATTTTAAACAGAAATCTGTGGGATAGAACGAAATAAACTTCCATCAATTCAGAAATTATGAAAAGGAAATGGTGCGGCTCGATGACACTCAGAGGTGACCTCCAAGTAGCATTGCAAGACAAGTGTTAGAGGAAATTTGAACGATCTAAGAAGACCTGGAAAAAATGCGTGGAGGATGAAATGGAAGCCATCAGTCCCGCTTGCTCTTAATTCAAAGGGGTGGCCTAAGATTGCAGCTACTGCCATGCTCCTCATTGAGTAATCTAGACTAAACTAACTAGAAGACTATATGTATATACATTTGTGTATGTATGTATGTGTGTATGTATGTGTATGTGTATATAAATATATATGTACATACACTCACATACACACACACACATGCACCCACACACACGCACACACACATCCACACACACATACACACACATATAGGCATATATATATATATATATGTATGTATGAATGTATGTATGTATGTATGTATGTATGTATGTATGTATGAATGTATGTATGTATGTACGTATGTATGTATGTATGTTATGTATGTATGTATGTATGTATGTATGTATGTATGTATGTATGTATGTATGTATAAACAGACGTATATACACAAATTCCGCACAAGCACATACATGCCTACATGTAAATATATAAATAAATGTATATGTATATTCTATATATTTATGTGTGTATATGTTCTTATAGGTATATATGTGTGTGCATGTATAAATTTGTTTGTATACATATATATGTTTATATTTATATATATATGTGAGTGTGTGTGTACGCCTGTGTGTGTGTAAAAAGAGATAGATAGATAGATAGATAGATAGATAGATAGATAGATAGATAGATAGATAGATAGATAGATAGATAGATAGATAGATAGATGAGTGTGTATATGTTTATCCATGTACACTTATATATACAGAAATATATGTATTTATGTATGTACGTACGTATGTATGTATATACGTATGCATGCATGAATCAATGTATGATATTGGAGGTCACCAAAGTCATAAAGCGTAGCTGCAGACCTTCGTCAAAAAATGTCTGTGCCGCATCCTCAAGATCTAGTGGTCGGACATTTTAAACAGAAATCTGTGGGATAGAACGAAATAAACTTCCATCAATTCAGAAATTATGAAAAGGAAATGGTGCGGCTCGATGACACTCAGAGGTGACCTCCAAGTAGCATTGCAAGACAAGTGTTAGAGGAATTTGAACGATCTAAGAAGACCTGGAAAAAATGCGTGGAGGATGAAATGGAAGCCATCAGTCCCGCTTGCTCTTAATTCAAAGGGGTGGCCTAAGATTGCAGCTACTGCCATGCTCCTCATTGAGTAATCTAGACTAAACTAACTAGAAGACTATATGTATATACATTTGTGTATGTATGTATGTGTGTATGTATGTGTATGTGTATATAAATATATATGTACATACACTCACATACACACACACACATGCACCCACACACACGCACACACACATCCACACACACATACACACACATATAGGCATATATATATATATATGTATGTATGAATGTATGTATGTATGTATGTATGTATGTATGTATGTATGTATGTATGTATGAATGTATGTATGTATGTACGTATGTATGTATGTATGTAAATATGTATATACATGTATGTATGTATGTATGTATGTATGTATGTATGTATGTATGTATGTATGTATGTATGTATGTATGTATGTATGTATGTATAATAGCTTAAAAGCCGTACTCAGTGCAGACTTTGAAGCTGGCTCCTACGGAGGGATTATTGGGTCTGCGGCCTAAAACTAAAGAGAGCAATGGTAACAAGAGCACTCAGAGAGCGCAAACCTCCGCTAAGTCAACAGCAACGTCCTCTCAACGATGAGATGATTTTTAAAATGAGGATATCTGAAATGACCTCGACTGCTCTCACAAATGAGAATACTAAAAATGAACCGGACCGCTCTCAAAAATTAATTAAAAACAACGGAGAAATAATCCAGATTCCTTGTCCGGTACCGGATCGATCCCAAAACCCAACCAGTTCGTGCCACTCATGAGGCCAAACATACATGAGAGTTTCATCCGAATCCATCCAGTGGTTCTTGAGATATCTTGTCCCCGGACAAACAAACAAACAAACGCGACTGAAAACAATACCTCCACCTTCGCTAAGTCGGAGGTAATAAAGGATTTATTGGTACCCTACAAATTTGGTATTACTTTAAATTCAGTTTAAATGAAAAACATGTAACTTCACAAATTTTTAGAGTTCTTTTAAATTTGAATAGAATACATACGTGTGTGTGTGTTGTGACTTTGTGTTTGTCCCCCACCACCGTTTGATAACTAGTGTTGCTGTATGTACGTTCACGTAACTTAGCGGTTCGGTAAAAGAGCCCAATAAAAGTACCAGGCATAAAATTGAAAGAACTGGTTTGATTTATTCGACTAAAATTCTTCAAAGCGGTGCCCTAGCGTGGCCGCCGACTAATGACTGAAAAAGGTAAAAGAACCACTAAATTCCTCAGGAAAATTTAAAGCTTAGTGAGATAACTCTTGTACCACTCACGGTCGCTTTACCTGCTAGAAATAGCGGGTAAATGCTTTTAAATCAGAGCCCAATGCTGGGTGTTCTAGAACCATATGAAGGGCAGATTTTCAATCCAGGGATCTTCCTGATTCCAAAACAGTGTAATATGTCTATGTAGAGCAAAGGTTGACTGAGATACAGGGAGCCCGGATGGACAGAATTACACTTTTATTAATATGCGTTACGTATGTATACATACGTACATAACGGACATATTGTTTATTTAATCGTGTTCTTTTCTGTCGAAGAGCGTAGGCTCGAAACGTAAAAGACTTTCTCACCTTCCCGGGCGTCAAACTAATGCACCTGCTTGTTGTTTATACACCTGTCTTCGTCTTTTATTTTCCTGTAAATTACAACTATCGCGAGCCTCTACACATTCTTTATTTTCTCTCTTTGTTTCTTTCTGTGTTCCTTTCTATAGAAGAGCGTAGGCTCGAAACATTAAAGACTTTTTCACTTCCCGAGCGTTATACTAATACATCTGTTTGTTGTCTACACTACCTGTCTATGTCTTTTGTTTTTTTTTGTGAATTCTCCTCCTATATATGTGTGTGTGCGTGTGTGTGTGTGAAGGCGCATGGCTCAGTGGTTATAGCGTCAAGCTTACGATCGTGAGGTTGTGAGTTCGAATCCCGAACCGGGTTGAGTGTTGTGTTCTTGAACAACACACTTTATTTCACGTTGCTCCAGTTCACTGAGCTGTAGAAATGAGTTGCGACATCACTGGTGCCAAGCTGTATCGGTCCCTTTGCCTTTCTATTGGATAACACTGGTGGCGTGGAGAGGGGAGACTAATAAGCAAAGGCGACTGGTGGACTCCCATAAACAACCTTGCCCGGGCTTGTGCCTCGGAGAACTTCTTAGGCGCAATCCCATGGTCATTCATGATCATAGGGGGTATTTACCTGTTTATATATATATATATATATATATATATATATATATATATATATATATATATATATATATATACAGCTTGGCACCTGTGACATCGCAACTCATTTCTACAGCTCAGTGAACTGGAGCAACGTGAAATAAAGTGTCTTGCTCAAGAACACAACACGCAGCCCTGTCCGGGATTCGAACTCACAACCTTACGGTCGTAAGCTCGACGCTCTAACCACTGAGCCATGCGCCTTCTCACACACACACACACACACACACACACACCACACACACACACACACACACACACACACACACACACACACATATATATATATATATATATATATATATATATATATATAATATATATATATATATATGCACAAATGGAGAGAAGGGGGAAACAAAGGAAGAGAGACATAGATAGATAGATAGAAAGCTAGATATATATTTTTATGTCTATAAGTGTTTATACACACACACATACACACACATACACACACACACACACACACACACACACACACACACATATATATATATATATACATATACGAAGAGAGAAAGAGGGGGAACAAAGATAGGCAGACATACGTAGGTAGGTAGACAGGTATGTATGTAGGTAGGTATATAGATAGATAGATAGATAGATTGATAGATAGACAGACAGACAGACAGACAGACAGACAGACAGACAGACAGACAGACAGATAGATAGATAGATAGATAGATAGATATAGATAGATAGATAGATAGATAGATAGATAGATAGATAGATAGGTGTTTTATGTCTATATGTGTTTATGTATATGTGACAACCTAAATTCCTGTAATAATTTGCATATTCTTACAGTTCTGTCAATTGTTCGTAATTTCCTACTCAGCGGTGAATGTTAAACTGTCTTTTTATCGTCGGTGCTGGATTAGTTACATACTCAAGAACACCAGTAGCCACTTATATGTATCTGAAGTTACAATATTTACTTATTTGCAGATTTCTCATTCGTTCAGCAGTATTCTTTTCTTTTTCTTTGACTTAAATAGTAACATGTGGGCAACGACGGTTTACTATTGCGCATATTTTCTTCGCTCTGTCTCAGATCATTATGTTTAGTCTACTGTGCCTAGATACACTTCGATACTCGGTTCTTAGCGGATATCCTTTACTGCTTATTTGTTTCAGTCATTGGCCTGTGGCCATGCTGGGGCACCACCTTGAAACGTTTCGTCGAACAAATAGATCCTAGTACTTTTTTAAAGTCTGGTCCTTATGCTGTAAACCGCTAAGCTATGGTAAAAGAAGCCAAATTAACACTGTTTATTAAGCAGAGGTTTGACGAATAAGGTGGCCTAATTTAGAGGCCAAACCGTTTGAAAGATCGAATTTTTTTTTTTTTTTGCAATATACAAAAGAATGCTACAAAATTAATAGTCACTTTAAGAGTCCTTTTCGCGAGACCTAAAATGGTTCAACTTCAACGCTCCAGGAACAAAGGAGTATTAGATGTATATCAAAATTATATATACATAGTATCGAGAAAGGTGAAGCCTCCAAAAGACTGCACCTCCTACCAGTAATCAACAATCTATTATTCATATGAATTAGTTATGAAGTGACACAGCCAACTGAGTAAGATAAGAGTTCTCCTCAAACAGAAGATTGATACCAATTAGAATTAATAACTGAGACAAAGTTGTTGAGTTGAAGGCAAGTAGCCAGTTCGAGAAAAAATTGATTAATATAGAACATTAAATTTGAATCACACTGTTGTCTATAGTTTAATTCGTTTACTGGTTTTAGTCATTGGATTACGCCCCTATTTCAGCACGCCTTCGAAAGTTTTAGTCAATTATATCGATTCTAGTAATCATTTCATCGCATTTTGTTTATCGTGTTGCTGTACCTACCTTGTGGAGGCGCAATGGCCCAGTGTTTAGGGCAGCAGACGCGCGGTCGGAAGATCGCGGTTTCGATTCCCAGACCGAGCGTTGTGTATGTTTATTGAGCGAAAACACCTAAAAGCTCCACGAGGCTCTGGCAGGGGGTGGTGACGACCCCAGTTGTATTCTTTCGCTACAACTTTCTCTCACTCTCTCTTCCTGTTTCTTGAGTATCGCTGGGATGGACTAGTGTCCCGTCCAGCTGGGAGGAACACCTACGCCACAGAAACCGGAAAACCGGGCCCGTGAGCCTGGCTAGGCTTGAAAAGGGCGACGTTTATCGTTTATCGTACCTACCTTACGTTACGGCCCATTTAAGAGAATTACCTTTCCTAAGAGAGAAAATTCCACAGTCCGGAACCATGTAGTCTGAAGCAAACTTGTTAATCACACAGGTGTGCTCGCCCCCTTATTTATGTAGAAAAGATTCTCAATTCACGCATTTACACCCTTACACACTCAACTAAACAAATCCGTTCAATATAAAAGCAAGATAATAGTGGATACACACATACACGAAAACATGATCTGAGACAGAATATTGATTACTAATACAAGGCCACATATACAGGGTGATGCAGATTGTCAAATACAGTGACATGAAAGGAAAAGCAAATCCGACCTCAGCGACATTTGAACTCAGAGCATAAAGGATCGTAAATAAGTACAATAAGTTGTTTTGTTACAGCCCTTTGTGTTCTAAATCAATCTACTGATACAGACTGCTAATCCGATGTCAATTCACTAGCATATATTAGAAAATCCCATGTTTGTATATAAAGCTTATACAAGGAGGTTTGAGATGTGATAAAAAAGAGAAAAAAACGAAAGACGCTGTGGTTATGATGCAGGTTTTTCTTTCTTTGACCAAGAGAAAGAGATCGACCGGACTAATTTTGTCGAAGCTTCATCAACGGTCTCTTATTCATTTCTGATAACATTTCATTTGCTGAGTCAGCCTGATGTCTGACAATATTTATTTGGAAAGTAAGTTTTTAAAAATAAGTTAGAATAAAGGTAGATCTCTTGAAAGAGATGTACTCAAAAAACTATCTCACTCTGTGTTTTTACATATATATATATATATAATAATACATATTAAGTACAGGTTATCACCAACGGGTGAAAAATACGCAAACACACGAGATATAAGTACAGAACAAAATGCCAAAAGAAAATAACTCGCTCATCAGTTGTCGACTGTTTTACTGACACATTTCATGCTTTTAACGACAAGACAGGAAAACTTCGTAAGACAATAGCGTCCAGAAATTTTTAGAATATAAAATTTGTCGAGAGTTAGGGCTTCGAACGAACAAACAACAGAGTGGACGTACAAAGTAAACAATCGACGAAGACAAAAATTAAGGGCCGTTAGGCCAAGACGAATTGTAATGGATACCGCCTGGGAGAAATTCCTAAACGAAATAGAATAAATAGAAGAGAAGTATATAACAGAAGACAAAAAAGATGCCGGGAAGCGAGAAATACGACGTCCAGCCCGATATATATACAGGGTGTTTCAAAAAATTTGATATCATTTTGAAATCTAATAATTTTCCCAGCTCTTGTTCAAATGACTTCAAATTTTAACAGCATGTGTTGAAACAGGTCAAACTTTTATGCTTAATGTTTGATATGTTTATCTTTTCAGGTATAGAAATGGCATTCACTGGAAGAGAAAAGGCGTTTTGTGTGTTGGAGTATGCTCGAACACAGTCGAACAAGACTGTGCAGCGTGCATTTGTGAGAAAGTTCTCTAAAAAGTAACCAACGGCATTGCAAATTTGGACATGGCACAAAAACTTCAAAGAGGAAGGCTGTCTGTGCAGGGCAAAAGGATCTGGATGACCATTAATATCGGAAGAGACGGTCGAGCGGGTTCGCCAAAAACTCTTGCGAAGCCCCAAGAAATCCATAAGAAGAACAAGTCTGGAAACTATATTCCTCCAACAACAGTTTGGCGGATCCTGAGAAAACGCTTGCTAATGAAACCCTACAAGCTGCAGCCCATTCAGGCCATAACGGCAGATGACAAGCGAAAGCGCAAACAATTCTGTGTGAGAATTATGCAAGAGAAACTTGAAGAGAATTATGTAAGAATTATGCAAGAGAAACTTGAAGAAGCCAAGTTCAAGGAACGTCTTGTTTTCAGTGATGAGACCACATTTCATACGAATGGCAAAGTCAATAAGCCTAATATTCGTATATGGGGTGAAGAAAATCCTCATGTCACAGTTGAGCACGAGAGGGACTTATCAAATGTGAATGTTTTCTGTGCCATCTCCAAGAAGCATCTTCATGGCCCGTTTTTCTTTGACGGGGGCTCCAACTGACTGGAAGCTCACTGTGCGGGCTTATCTCAATGACAATCTGCGAGGAAGATGGATCGGGCGTGCTGGTGATGAAACGTGCTGTTGAAACGGCCGTCAAGTTCACCTGACCTGACACCTTGCGATTTTTTTCTCTAAGGTTATGTGAAGGGCTTGGTCTATGTCCCACTTTTCCTGCAAACCTAGAGGAACTCGAGCAGAGAATCATTACCGCATTGGAGACTGTTACCCAAGACATGCTGCGTGTTTGAGAGGAGCTAGACTACCGATTTAACGTGTGCCGTGCCTCAGGCGGTGAGCATATTGAACATTTGTGAAATCGTTCATGGAATCCACATACCTTTGAATTTCTCATTCAAATTTGGAGGAATAAATCTTATCTTGTTCAACATTAAACCTGTTTCATTTGCTTTGACTATGTAGTTTCTGCGATATTTACATTTCAAATTATATCAAATTTTTTGAAACACCCTGTATATATACATACAAACATATATATATATATATATATATATATTATATATATATATATATATATATATATATATATATAACCAACAAGATATGTAATTTTTAAATTCCGTTTCTCCTTATAAGAAAATGAAATAAATATGGGGTTGCAAATAGAAGCGCTCAAGTAAAAAAACCGAGGCAAAAGACAAACTCAGTGGTTAAAAATTAAACATCAGAATTAGGCAACTTTATATCATCCCCATATATTCACACTGTTGAACATAAACAAATACGTATTAAAATACCAGGGCGTTCAGCGCACAAAACCCGAAGGTATAAGAATGCGCATATATACATATATAAAAACGTGTGAAAACCTGTAAAGAACGATGTGTATGAAAGCGTATGAAGAATATACACGAAGAAAATGTGAATGTATATATAGCAAGGCGACTAAAAAATTAAAAAATAAGATAGTTAAACTAATAAAAGTATAAGGAATCCAGAATAGTGTCCAATGTAACGTGCCAGGAGGAATTCAAGTCAGAAATCCAGAATAATGTCCATCGTAAAGTGCAAGAAGGAATTCAAGTCTACGGCCGTTTCAGGAGCGACTGCCACAATCCATTAACACATTAAAACACCAAACCGGCAGCAGTAAAAAATATCTTTACGAAAGAGGTTTCACATTCTGGTAATACGTCATTATTACAAGGAAATAAGAAACATTTACATAGAGTGTGTACCAATTAAAAATTGGTTTTGTTGTGACCATTGTCGTTGCTTTCGGTGTCGATAAAATAGATACCAGTGAAACACTGGCGTCGATACAATCGACTAGTCCCCGCCCCAAAATATATTGGGCCTTGTGCCTTTAGTAAAAAGGATTATTATTATTATTATTGTTATCTTTATCACAGTTTTTGTTGGAGCTCCTGGGGTCTTACGGTGCCATGCTATTCGTTCTTTTCAGTTTTCTAATACTTAGCTGATTATTCTGGCTGTGCCAAGGAGGCGAACCTTTTGTAACACTTCTACTGAGCACTCCTATTCCAGTTTCCTTTTATATTCCTCTTGATGTCTTCTGATACTGTTCGCAAGGATCTGACAATAATTGGCACTGTCTTCACCCTCTTCATTTTCCATAACCGGGTTATTTCGTACTTAAGAGGGTTGTATCTATCTATCTTTTCGGCGTCCTTTTTGACTATTCGTGGGTCAAAGGGGCATGCAACGTCAACTATATAGCATATGTGGTGCACCTTGTCCGCCACCACTAGGTCCGGTCTGTTATGTTCTAGCACCTGATGTTTTGGTTTGGGAAATCTCAGAGGATTTTGCTAGTCTCCGACTGTCACTCAGCAGTTTGTGCTCATACCACGTCTTGCCTCTCTCTAGACCTCTTTTCGCACACTTTCCAATATTGTGCCTGTAGTAGTAAGGACTATTATTATTATTATTATTATTATTATTACCATCATCATCATCAAGGCCTAGTGGTTAGGGTGTTGCACACACAGTCGCGAGATCGTGGTTCAATTCCTGAGCCGGGTGGTGCGTTTTGTTATTGAGCAAAACACCATCTCACGTTGCTCTGCAATCATTTCGACACCTGATACGTGGTGCACCGTGCACCTGTCCAGGCAACGCCGATTTCTGGAGGCGGTGAGCTAATGTACAGCACATACATTTAATGTATCTGTATAAACAAATCATTTGTGCAGGCCATTCAGCAAACAGCTGAATGCACGTCATCTTCGACAGGAAAATCCATAATTATTATTAACATCATCATGATCATCAACGACAACAATAATGATAATAATCTTTTCTATTATAGGTCAAAGCCAGAAATTTGGGGTGAGAAGGTCTAGTCGGTTACGTCCACCCCAGTGTTTCACCGGTACTTAATTCATCGACCCCAAAAGGGTGAAAGGCAAAGTCGACCACGGCGAAATTTGAACTCAGAACGTAAAGGCGGACGAAATGCCATTAAGCATTTTCCTTGGTGTGCTAACGATTCTGCCAACTCGCCGCCTGAGCGACAATAAAATACTATAGACACAAGGCTTGAAATTTTGGAGTAGGGGGCTAGTCAAGTACATCGACACCAATGCTCAACTGGTACTTATTTCATGGACCCCGAAAGAATGAAAGGCAAAGTCGACCTCGGTGGAATTTGAACTCAGAGCGATAAGACAGACGAAATGCCTCTTAGCATTTTATCCGGCATGCTAACGATTGTGCTGGCTCAAATAACGATGATCGTAATAATCCTTTCTACTATAGGCACAAGGCCTGAAATTTTGGGGAAGGAGTTAGTCGATTATATCGAACCTAGTACTCAAGGGAAGCTTATTTTTATCGACTCCGAAAGAATGAAAGGTAAAGTCGACCTCGGCGGGATTTGAACTCAGAACGTAAAGACTGACGAAATGCCGCTAAGCATTTTACCCGGAATGGAACGATTCTGCCTGCTCACTGCCTAGATAATAATAATAATGATAATAATAATGATGATAATAATAATAATAATAATAATAATAATAATAATAATAATAATAATAATAATAATGATGATAATAATAACAACAACTGTAATAATAACAATAATAATAACAGTAATAGTAATAATAATAATAATAATAATAATAATAATAATAATAATAGTAGTAGTAGTAGTAGTAGTAGTAGTAGTAGTAGTAGTAGTAGTAGTAGTAGTACTTTTTGCCAGATCTGTTTGATCAAGAATAATAATAAATATAATTAATAATAATTACAATCGATTGCTGTCAAATTTGTGAAAACGCAGCCCAAAATTATATTTACTTATTAAAAAAAAAAGCATAACGATGGAACACTGCTACATGTATACTATAATTAATGAGATATGCGATGAGTCAGTATCGCATCTGACTCAAATTGAACATAAAAGTCACTTATTGTATGTCATGGAATCTTACTGTCTGCTGACATCGAAAAACGTTGCTGACGTCAAGAAACATGCTACAGAGAGAAGTTTGTTTCATACTCACGGGTATCTGGAAACTTCTAATACATATCACGTTTCTCAATCTATCAGTATTATTATTATCATTATTATTATTATTATTATTATTATTATTATTATATTATTATTATTATTATTATTATTATTATTATTATCGAGCGAGACAGATCTGGCTCTCAGGCGAATTTGTAGCGAGGGATCGACCAGTCGAGCGATTAGTTTTTCTCTGCTCGGTTGTTATGGAGAAGCACGTTTGTGCTGAAGGAGTCTTGTTTCTCAGGTAGGGCCCTCATTAACTCTTTCACGAAAAGGAAGTTAAGGAGGAAGGAGAAGGAGAAACTGTCATACAGTCAATTTGATAAAAATATTTTCTGAGATCGATGAAGTTAGTGAGACTAAATGAGTCTACTCTAAATACAAATTAGCAGCAAATATTAAAAGGAATTTGCCTTTGGAATGTCGAGATACTCTAAATTTTAGAGTAAGGATACATCGATTCACCCTTTAATATTGTTTCCAGACTGCAGATTGTTTCTTATTCTTATCGTTATTGGTATTTATTGCTATTTTCAACAGAACATGCTTCAGTTCCCAACAATTTCTAAAACACTACGAAACTCAGATAAGATCCACAATGAAATACTACTCCAACATCTAGAGCATAGCTGAAACAACACACACAGACACCGTACAATGCATCTAGAGAAAGGCCACTGGTCTAGTTAGTATAGCTACAGATACATTCAGCTTCTAAGCTTCAGACGTGCTGTCTCTCGGTCTATCCAAGCAATACTACAATAACCTCTACCCCCGGAAGCTGGCTGGTGTCGAGCCAATTTTACTCAGATTACTTCCCAATAACTTGTCTCTCTACCTTTTGGCACCCAGTCTGCGCACTAACAACAACGGGCTAATTTGTTGAAACGTGAATGGCAAGGATGGTCTAAGTGAAAGGGCCTACTCTAAAAGGAGAGAGTACTTGCCCTAATGGTCAGGGTGACTGGTTTTTTAGACCTTTTTTTTTGTTTCATTGTTTTTGTTATTTTACTGCTTACATGCCTTCATGTAACCCTATATCATATTGTTATAGTAACGTCCTGTACCGTCGTCAACTATTATGCAAACCCTTAGTAGTCCACAAAGAAGTCATTGTTGTTGTTTTTGTTAAGACGGCGAGCTTGTAAAATTGCTAGAGCATCGGACAAAATGCTTAGAGCATTCTCCGTCTTTATATTTTGAGTTCAAATTCCGCCGAGGTCGACTTTGCCTTTCATCAGTTTCGGTGTCGATGAAATAAGAACTAGTTGAGCACTGGGGTCTATGTAACCGACTTGCTCCTGCCCCCAAAATTCAGTCCTCCTACTTATCGCAGAAAGAATTATTATATTTACATTTTGTTGTTAAGGTGGCGAGCTGGTTGAGTTGGTAGAACATCGGAAAAATTACCTTACGATATTTTGTCCCGTTCTATATTCTGAGTTCAAATTACCCAGAGGTTGACTTTGACTTTCATCAAATCGGGATCGATAAGAAAACACCAGTCAGGTATTCAGAAAGATGTTATCGATTTGCTTCTACCCTTAAATTTGCAAGCCTTATGCCCATGAAAAGAATTATTATTACTAATATTATTTATAATATTATTGATTATGAATAATGGTCTAGCAATTTCAGTTCGTTTACTTTCCGTAACTGGGATTTCCGGCGTAGTCAGTTGTCTGCGGTGGAGTGGGATAGGGCTTGTCCACTCTATCTCGGTTAACTTGTCTTACTCTATATGAAGACGAGGTGTTTTGACCGAGATAACCTAATCTGTCGTTAACGATTATTGTATGCTTATTATTCATGTGTGTGAGTGTGAATACACACACACTTATATTGGGTGGGATATTTGAGTAAGTATATATACGTGTGTGTGCGTGTCCGTTTTTGTGTGTGCGCGCGCACAAGCTATAGGTATGTCGATCTATCTATTTATCTATAATATATACATACAGGGTGCGGTGAATAAACTGTCGTCCAAATTACGCGATAATGAAAATAACACTTAACATCTTATTTTAACAGATATATTTATCCAAATTACATAAAAGCCTCTCGAAATACTAAAGAGTACATCTATTATATAAAATCTGTCTGTGTGTGTGTCTTCTCGGATCTCTGGCATACTCCATCCGATTGCTCTCAAATTTGATATGTAGATACCGACAATATCAGGGTGTGTATAAGTCTTGAAAAAAATTACAAAAATCGATTCCAGATGAGAATGAGCTCGATAAAGTGAATAGAATCGTTTTTTTTTTGAATAGAAAAGAAGTGTATCTTTATTTCTTTTTTGCTGATGTCTCAAATTTAGGTTAAATCAGTGTTTCTCAAAGGGGAGGCCTATGGGACGGCCGGACAAGTTGTTTTGAGAAAATTTGGTTTAAATGTTTGACAACTCAACACCGTCCATTTGCTCGTTTATTCAATAAAATTGTCATTGGTTTCAACCACGGCCTCCAGATGACATTGTAATCTGTTGCAACTCTTCTGGATGGTCTCCTTATTTAAGCTGGTCAATGCTGCCATAATCCTTGCCTTCAGTTCATCTTTGCTGTTACAAGGAGTTTTGTTTGTTGGTCTTTCGCTCAACTGCGCCCCTATTTTTCTGTATTCTCATATTTTGATCTGTGATCTATGTACTGTCATCCTCTGGCGTTGGCTGATTTTAGTTTGACCGATATATTGTTCTCGACACCCTGAGCAAATTAATACATATATTAGGTTTTTCGAAACACATGTGAAGTTGCTTTTTACTATGATGCACAACATTCCACCTCAAATGAAACTATTACAAGAATTTAGAACAATACCAAACACTACTACTACGACCACAACAACTCACTTTTAGGTCATTTGACCAACTCCTGTATTTTTCTTTTTCTCTTTCTTTTTCTTCCTCTTCGTGGTCGGGGAGGAAGGATAAGAGGCCTTAGTGCCTAAATGTTTATTATTTGTAAGAGGCTCAGCGCCTCAATTTGTAATAGACTATTACATTAATTTTGGAACTGAAGTAAGAGATTTAATACCTCGTTTTGTTTTCTTGTTTTTAAAAAGAAAAATAAAGAACAATGTCTTCGAGAATGCAACAGTCGGCGGGCGTTGTTACTTCTCCCACCAACCATTTCTTTCATTCCATCATCATCATGTCCTTGTCCATCCCGCAACTACTCCCTCTATGTACGGCTGTCATAGCCAATAAAATGAAATAAAGTAGCTTGCTTACCAACCTCATGGTTCCGGGTTCAGTCCCGCTGCGTAGCACCTTGGACAAGTGTCTTCTACTATAGCCTCGTGCCGACCAAAGCTTTGTGAGTGGATTTAGTAGACGGAAACTGAAAGAAGCCCACTTTATATATATATATATATATATATGTATGTATGTATGTGTGTATGTATATATATATATATATATATGTATATATATATGTGTGTGTGTGTGCGTGTTTGTCTCTGTGTTTGTCCTCCCAACATCGCTTGACAACCGATGCTAATGTGTTTGCGTCCCTGTAACTTAGTGGTTCAGCAAAAAGGGGTCGATAAAATAAGCACTAGACTTACAAAGAATATGTCCCTGGATTGATTTGTTCGACTGAAGGCGGTGCTCCAGTATGGCTGCAGTCAAATGACTGAAACAAATAAAATAATAAAAGAATATTGAAAAGATGATAAACAGCCTTAATCGATTTTCTAACCTTATTGGCTCCTCATCAGATGTATATATTTACATACATACATACATACATACATACATACATACATATGGCAGTCAGACCCCTCCTGTTGCAACAAAACAATATCCCACAATGCATTTGCAGTACCAGTGCTGATCCCAAAATTTGGGATACTTGATTGGTCCATAGAGGAAATCCACTCCATAGAAATCAAAACCCGCAAAATCCTGACAACAACCGGAAACTTCCATAGAAGCAATATTGTTGACAGGCTCTACCTAAGAAAAAATGAAGGTGGTAGAGGCCTGAGATCAGTGCAGACGGCCTTCGAATGCCGTATGATATCACTCAGGCAGCACCTGCTAAACAACAGCAGCAAAAATAAATATATTAATGCAGTCCTGAAAAGTGAAGTGAGCAACATTGTATGAACTGGCAGTGGACTCCTCAAGAAACACTTTCTTCCTGATGATCTTCTATACAGCCCCAAAATGGCTGGGCTCTCTTACCTCATGAAGACCAGGATGCACTCAGCATACATGCGTTGGTATGTTGCCCGGAAGCTTGAAGAAATCAGTAGAATTGACACGAAGTGCAACCTCTCTTGGGCATAATACCACTACACACTACATCACATCACACTTTGAAGGCTATCCGTTTGCAATCCAGGAGCAGGAAATTACCACAAAATACCTGGTGAACAAGAGAGACAGTGGCGCTCTTGAAATCCCAAGGTGCAACCGCATGTGTAGGCTATGTCATGTTTCTGTGAAAGAAATTATGCATGTGATTAGTAGCTGCCCTAAAATGCCGTCACGTTACTACCTCCCTATGCGGCACGATGTTGTTGCTAAAAAAATTTACAATGCCATCCGCAAGAAAGATTATCCTGTAATAAACTTAGAAAATCCCTCTGATATGGAATACATTCATAAACACCAACTCAAGGAATATTGGTGGAATATTCCCATCATAACTTCTGTCAACTGTAAGCATAACACGCCGGATATTGTTATTTGGGACAGAGGGGCAAAGGTATGTACCATCATAGAGGTTAGCTACCCTGCAGATATAAATATCTCTTTGAAAATCAAAGAAAAAGAGGATATCTATAGACAACTGCTTCGAAACCTCCAGTTTCTATATCCAGACTATGAATTCATATTCATACCAATAATAATTAGATTTACTTAGTAAACACTAGATTTAGTTTGTAAATGCTTAAAGGAGAATATGGATAAACTGGGATTTTCAGAAAGAGAAATTGACTGGCTGATTCATACATTATAAGTCCAATCTGTGAGTGGAACAGTAAAAATATGCAAGGCTTTTCTCGAGATCCAAATGTGAATTTGTTGAAAACCGCCTCCCTCCTCAGTGGAAGATATATAACAATTAAAAAATTGAAGAGACACATACATACATAATACAGATAGTTGCCTGTTTAGGTATATAGCCCGATAGATGTATTATATTTATTTTATCATATAAAATCAAGAAAAGAATCAATAAATTCTCTATTAAAAAGTATGTCAAGCCTGTTGTATGTGTCGAAGATACACACGATTATAAGACCATATCTAACGATTTCATGCAAACAGCCTTGTTCGCATCACTGCGTTGATGAGTGCAGACAAGTAAACAATTTGGTTGCATGCTATGTGTGTGAGGGGGGTGCGCGCGTGTGTGTGACCGAGTGAGTGAATGAGTGAGTGAGTGAGTGAGTGAGTGAGTGAGTGAGTGGGTGGGTGAGTGAGTGAGTGAGTGTGTATACGTGTGTTCGTAGGATTGTGTAACATCTATTTCCCACATTCACTCATGAACATATAGGTCTAGAAACTAAGAATTTTTCTCTCTCACTCTTTCTCTTTATCTGTATATATGTGCATGCACACATACATACATACATACATGCATGCATACATACACATACATATACATACATGAATACATATATATATATATATATAGATAGATAGATAGATAGATAGATAGATAGATAGATAGATAGATAGATAGATAGATAGATAGATAGATAGATAGATAGATAGATAGATAGATAGATAGATAGATAGATAGATAGATAGATAGATAGATAGATAGATAGATAGATAGATAGATAGATAGATAGATATGTGTATGTATGCGTGTATGTGTATGTATGTATTATGTATGTTCTCTTCTGTTTTTCATTATTTAAATTCTTCCCGTAAGGAAGAAGTTGGTTCCTAACAAAGATAGAAGGCTCCATCGCTGGAAAGTAGATAACAAAAACAATGTCACATTTTAACTTTTAGTATACTGAGAAAATTCTTGCATATTTTTACTGTTCCCCTCACGGATTGTATTTGTAATATACGAGTCAGCTGGTTGATTTCTAGCTTTTCTAGATTGTCGTTTAGGCATTTACTCACAAAACCTTAGCTCAGTCGAGCATTTATTCACAAATAACCAATATAATTTATTTGTATATTAAATGATATTGGTTATTGACAATTCGTCTATTTTCGGCTTATTTGACATTAGAATATTTTCTTTTGCCCTTGTTTTATAAGTTATTTATAAATTTAAAGGTATTTTTTAATATGCTGGCCATTGATAAAAATTTTTCGAAAAGTTTTATCAATGGCCAGCATATTAAATATACCTTTAAAGGTTAAATTTATAAACAACTTATAAATGAGGGCAAACGAAAAAATTTTCTAACGCCAAATATGCCGAAATTAGACACATTGTCCATTACCATTGTAATTTTTCACAATACGCACGCTACTCCAAAAAAGGTCGACAGAAATTTCTAAAAAATTCCATGTGTGTGAGCGTGCATGTATGCGTTTTTGTGTGCATATGTGTTTGCTTGTGTGTGTGCTCGCTCGTGCTCGTATATGTGTGTTGTGTGTATGTGTGTACGTGCGAGCTTGCGTATGTACATTTGAATTTATGAAGAAGAAGGAAAATTAATACTGAATTACAGTTTAATGATTTGTTATAGGGTTGGCATTACTCGTAATTTTGCAAATCGTCAATGATTACACAACTAATGGCTAGATTTGAAAGCACTGAGCATGTGACAAAATATCCTGGAGAACGTCAATATGAAAAGTTATAATAAAATACCGTTCATCTAGAACGGCAAGAAAAGGAAAATTAAGAAAGTTAACAAAATTTAAATGTTAGTACGCTAAAACAACGAAGTGCAAGAGCGCACATAAAAGCCCGCATACAACATACACACATAAGTTCTAGCAGATACACACACATGCATTTCTACGTCGTTACGATTTAGCAGCAACGAGTCATTGTTTATGATCTCTGGTCGCTCGTATATTAGAAGAGTAAATGGTATATTTGCTGATGTGTGAAAAGCTTTGTCAAGCTGAGAGAAATTAATTAAAGGTGCACAAAACAGTGTTGATTGAAATACACTTATGTAAAGTCTTATTTAACATGCTGGTGTACTTTCAGAGATGGAAAAACAATACGCTACACAAGTTTTCTCGAGAGAACAAATTCTCCTTTAAGACGATATGTGTGTAAACACAGTAGGAAGCCATGAATGACGTCACCCCGTAGGACGTACGTTTCTGTGTCGTTATGCTTCATCAGCTGACTATACTGAGAATTTTTCACTCGAATTTCTTCTCTGCAGCGTATTGTCTTTCCATACTCGAATGTACCCTAGGCGTAGGAGGGGCTGTGTGGTAAGTAGCTTGATTACCAACCACATGATTCCGGGTTCAGTCTCACTGCGTGGCACCTTGGGCAGTGTCTTCTACTATAGCCTCGGGCCGACCAAATCCTTGTGAGTGGATTTGGTAGACGGAAACTGAAAGAAGCCCGTCGTATGTATGTATATGTATATATGTGTGTGTGAGAGAGAGAGAGATAGTGACAGAGAGTGTGTGTGTTTGTCCCCCAACATCGCTTGACAACCGATGCTGGTGTGTTTACGTTCCCGTAACTTAGCGGTTCGACAAAAGAGACCGATAGAATAAGTACTAGGCTTACAAAGAATAAGTCTTGGGGTCGATTTGCTCGACTAAAGGCGGTGCTCTAGCACTGCCACAGTCACATGACTGAAACATGTAAAAGAGTAAAAGAGTAACATGTTAAACATGACTGTACACAACCATACTTTTAAAGTATCTCAAGGGAGTTTCTCGAATCTTTGCCCTTACTTAACAACATGGTTGCCTTCAGCAGAAAACTATGAGGAACAATATCGAATGATTTACAATAATCGATGTATAAACAAATGCTTTTTTTCTATTTTGACGCATGTTTTGCCAGAGTTATATTGATCAATAATTGATTCATTAAGTATATGATTTTTTTTTTCTTTTTAGTACAACTACCTTCACATCCATACTTTAAAAGAAAGTCATGTTCCTTAGGAAGAACATTGTTATTTCAAGAATTTCATTTATTCCTTTATTGAAATATGACGTGAAAACTTTGTACAAGGTAGGCAGGTAAGTGTTTGATCTGTAACATCGGCGGCTGATTATATTAATGCATTTTCCTTATAAGTATCATACATTACAATTTATATATCATCCATTTATATATTTATATATATAGCATCCATCACTTACCTAAGTACATAGACAGGAATACTATTAGTTGTTTCAACCAGAAACGTTGAACAGATTTTTATTAGGTGTTATTGAATTAACCATTGCTTGTTATTGTTTTTACTTACCTCCAGTTCAATTTTAATCCAACAGACCTATGTTAAGAGGTGTTCCTGTTGTAAAATAAAAAAAACCTGCCGTTTATAGTTAGGAGTACATGATATGATCGCTTTGTCTTTTTGTTTGTTTTGGGGTTTTTTTTTTTTGTTCTTTAGACGACCGGGGGTAATTCCAGAGAGATTGGTTGCTGCTGTTTTAAACAGGTCAAGGGACCATGTTCATTCCACTTTGTTGATACATCAGGGATGTTACTTCAATTAAATATCCATGCTGCTAACTAGTAGATTTCATCAGTTGTGAGGTCTTTCTACCTTCGTGGATTTTTATTCCTACGGTTATTGTTTTGTGTTATTTTTCTCTATTATGTTCCTCTCTTTAGTTCAGTCTGCCTTGGTGTTACGTAGTTTGTCAATTTTCTTAGCTATTTTTTCTTAATTTTTTTTACTACACAACCAATTACACCACTTTGCTGCCGAGTTGTGTACAGCATAGTCTGATGGTCTTCATGATATACTACGCTTGTTCTATTTCGTTATAGAGTCTGTATTGCTACCTCTAGTAACACTTTAGTGATTCGTCTTTGTTCTGATGCGATGTAAATGATATTATTGAGAAACGATTGTGTTTCCAATGTGTTGCGGGAGTTGTGCTACGTGTTACAGTGCCGAGTCGTGATTATGTAGAATATCTGAGTTTTGATTAGTTTTATGATGTTAATGTTATTGTTATTGTTGTTGGTGTTGGTTTTGTTATATAACCCACATATGTTATATATCCCACAGATGGCCAGGCAGCAAGACTTAATCCGTTGTCAAGCGATGTTGGGGGGGGGGACAAACACAGACACACAAACATATACACACATACATATATATACATATATACGACGGGCTTCTTTCAGTTTCCGTCTACCTAATCCACTCACAAGGCTTTGGTCGGCCCGAGGTTATAGTAGAAGACACTTGCCCAAGTTGTCACGCAGTAGGACTGAACCCGGAACCATGTGGTTGGTAAGCAAGCTACTTACCAGACAGCCACTCCTACGCCACGCATTGTTTAACCAATTGGCCATCTGCGGCCCACTGGGAAGCTAGCTTCTTTATTCCATCAAATTTGCCATAAAGACGTTACATAGATAGAAGCAAGTGCGGACTGGACACAGACACAAGGATGATGATAATGGAATGAAAAAAGAGATGGTTGGTGGAGGAAGCAGCCAACGCCCGTCGATTGTTACTTCCCGATAACATTGTTCTTTAAAAAAAAACACACACACACAAAAAAAAAAGATAATTATATTCTTCCTTAGTAAAGGAATCCATTACCCTATAGAAGTAGTTTTCCTCTATGACCTCCGCAGCCACCAGCGGAGGCCAATCCGGGCTATCAATGCAGGTCAGGACCGCCTGTTCCCGAACTTCAAAATTCCTTACAAAATTCTCTACGGCCCCTCCCTTAAAAAAGAAGATCACTAATTCCACAGTCACACCTGCACCTATGTATATTAATATTGTTTTAAATGCTTGGAAAACTTTATCATGAATAAAAGAAGGTACATTTTATCAGGCTTTTACAATCTTATCGTCCATTGCCAAGACGCATATTTTGATGAAATTTCAATACTGTCGTCATTTTATTCATGATAAATCCTTCAGGCCATTTTCTTTTTGATTTTTAATATATACATACAGACAAATATATATACATGTGAAAGTAGTGTGTGTGTGTGTGTGTGTGTGTGTGTGTGTGTATGTGTGTGTGTGTGTGTGTGTGTGTGTGTGTGGTGTGTGTGTGTGTTGTGTGTGTGTGTGTGTGTGTGTGTGTGTGTGTGTGTGTGTGTGTGTGTGTGTGTGTGTGTGTGTGTGTGTTGATGTGCTTCGTACTATTCACGTGGAAACTGTGAGCGGACATGATATTCACGGTAGATGGACCTTACAAAAAATCTTCCTGTCATATTAAAGATTAATCGGCTTGTAGCATACGATGGCGAATAAGTTAATGATAATGAAGTGATTTTGTGTACTATGATATTAGTGGGTTGTGCAATAGCATTGCCAATGGGTTAATAGTACATATAGTAGTCTTTTTCATGCATGTTTTACTGTTTTCTACAGTGAAAATACTGTTCCATTTTCATTTCTACTACGTCCAAGTATGTTTAGAAACCACAACTTTTTAGTTCCTGATTTTTGCCATTCACTACAGATGTCATACCGCTTTATTTCATTGTCATTCCACGTGTATCAAGTTCGACGCTTGTCATAATGCTCTCTCTTTCTTTTCTCTCTCTTTTATTTGTTTCAGTCATTTGACTGCGGCCATGCTGGAGCACCGCCTTTAGTCGAGCAAATCGACCCCGGGACTTATTCTTTGTAAGCCTAGTACTTATTCTATAGGTGCTCTTTTGCTGAACCGCTAAGTTACGGGGACGTAAACACACCAGCATCGGTTGTCAAGCGATGTTGGGGGGGGGGACAAACACAGACACACAAGCACACACACACACATGTACATATACATACATACGACGGGATTCTTTCAGTTTCCGTCTACCAAATCCACTCACAAGGCTTTGTCGGTCCAAGGCTATAGCAGAAGACACATGCCCAACGTGCCACGCAGTGGAACTGAACCCGGAACCATGTGGCTGGTAAGCAAGCTACTTACCACACATCCACTCCTGCTCTTTCTAAAATGCTTGACGAAATTGAGGAGCTATCAATCTAGGGACCATTTACAGCATTCCATTTTAAATGATGATTAAGATATCATGAGTTTATTCATCTCTCTCTCTCTCATTCTTTCTTTCTTTCTCTCTCTCTCTCTCTCTCTCTCCCTCTCTTTCTTTCTTTCTCTGTCTCTTTCTCTTTGTATTTTCTATTAGTGAAATGAAGGTAGCCAGATGAGAATGAAATTAAACAAAATTGAGACAGATAAATTGAGGCAAAAATCATCTTTTGGCGACTGGAGGTTACTGTTTACAATTTTTTTCGCTGTTGTTTTAAAGAAGGTAGCTATGCTGACAGCAGATTGATTCACTTCCATCATTTTGCTCAACTAATCTGATGGTGAACTTCTAATCGATCAGTGAACTTCTAATCGATCAAAGAACATGACAATCTCGTTCTGCATATTTTCGAAACATCCAAAATCTTCTGAACAAGGAACTGGTTAAGTCTCTCGAAGGTCTCTAGGCGTGTACTACTTCTGCTCCAAATGTTATATACGTACATACATACGTACATACATACGTACCTACGTACATACACGCTCGCGCGCGCATTCATGTATTTTTGTGTATATATATATATATATATATATATACACACACACACGTGTGTGTGTGTCTGCAATACATACGTACGTACGTACATACATACATATATACATACATACACGCGCGCACGCGCATTTTTCATACATATATACCCACATAAATGCGTATGTTTATGTGTGTGTGTGTGTGTGCTTGTGTGTGTGTGTGTGTGTGTGTGTGTGTGTGTGTGTGTGTGTGTTGTGTGTGTGTGTGTGTGTGCCTGTGTTTGTGTAATATGGTGAAGACTCGTTTATAAACTACCGGCAGACAAGACATTGATTATGAATCATGTATTGGTGCTTTTTGAGTGATTATTCCTGTCCTACAGTGAGAAGTCAGCTTAGATATTTGGTCTTCATTCTTTACGAGAGTGATAGAGGTAAACTTTGAGTGGCAATGCCATATCTTAAATGACAATCACCTGAATATTATGAATGCATGACATTTCCATATTCCAAAACAAACTAAAGTCTCAGATTAGATACTGTATTGCTTTTAAGAGATGCTTTTTCAATTTCTATTGTTGCTATGTATCCTAATCAGCTATTATATTTCTTATTGCTTCCCTGTAGATAAACAAATTATAGGCATTTCACCTGGATAATTAACAAGATTAATAATATCTCTAAGTTTCAATAGACTGACGTACATTAGCAACAATAGATTAATCTGCGCGCAATAATCCCTTCGTTGCTTTTGTCTTTGAAAAGACAATTCGTATACTGAAGAAAATTGTCTTACCATAACTGAAAAATCTTACCAAACAAAGAAAACCAATTTGTCCTATTTTAGTTTCTGTTGGTTTTAATGAAATTGCTTTTCGTAATGTTATTGTTGCTCTTGGGATCGCTCTTGTTATGGCTTTTTCCCGTTTGAATGTACGAAGTTCCATATTAAATGACTTATATATATATATAGTAAACATAATTAGAAAATTGTTAAGAAATCTTCGGCTAAAATGATTTGTATTATTAACGCTGACGATAGAATTTTGTTTGCCTTAATCTTCATTAGAAACGCACACACATGCACACTCACACACACATTCACACATACATACACATACATGCATATATATTCATACGTACATATGAACATGCATGTACATATAAATGCACGTATATACACACATACGTACGTACGTACGTCTGCACGCACGTGTCTGTGGGGGGTATGGGTGCTTGTGTGGGTGGGTGGGTGCGTTGCTTGAGTGTGTGCATGTGTGTGTGTATCAATAATACAGATTTGTTATCGAAGTTAGAAGTTGATAGCTAACTTCCTCTTTTTCACGCAGATGAGGAGTCAGTTTGTCTTAACGTCATCGCATCAGAGCTTATTCCTGATCATCTACATTATATTCTGAACTCTTTCCTATCGCATTCTCCTCACTGGCATAGATATTTTTAAAATTCCATATTTGGTAATTATTTTCAATAACTGCGTAAATTGCAATTGTAGGTAACGTTAAGTATTCTACTTAGAGACAATATTCAACAGCTGCGCTGCAGCTGGTTGTTTAATGCCTTTCTCAGTCCTCTACTTCATCCTCAACATTTACAAGTGAATATTAAACTGATCCAAAGCTTTCATCGGCTTCCTTTGGAGAAAACCAAATGAAAATTTGCTCAAAATATTTACATTTATCAATCGTGAGCTTATATACATAAGGTACTTAGTTTTGTTTTATTTATCGTTGAATGAATATATTATTGGGTTGTCCGGAAAGTTCATGCCGATTTATAGTAGCTTACCTTTCGACTTATTTTAGAACATGGTTGAGTCCATAAAATAGGATTTGACTACACCTCCATTTAGAGCACAGTTTAAGCTATCTTTTCGTGGAAGAAGGTTTATGTTCCTATAACCTGTGTTAATTCTGTAACCCTTTAAAATGGAAGATAAGAAAGTTCATTTTCGGCACTTGATGCTTTGGGAACCGGACAAAAATTGCTGCAGCTCGGCTGGGATGTGTTACCCCACCTTCCATATTCCCCAGATATTGCTCCTTCGGATTTCCAGTTATTCAGATCTCTGCAGAATAGCCTTAATGGTAAAAATTTCAATTCCTTGGATGACGTAAAAAGATAGCTTGATGAATTATTTGCCATTAAACCACCTCAATTCTGGGAAGAGGGTATTTTCAAGTAAAAGCAAATATGGAGAAGCATTGAGCAACAAAATGGTTCATATTTGGTGGATTAAAAATGTAATGGCAAGTATTTATTAACCTTTATCTTTCTTTTAAAAATCGGCACGAACTTTCCGGACAACCCGATAGAATACTGATACCTTATTCTTTGTCAAGACGTTATTCTGTTGGGAGAAACTTTTTGCAAAAATGACTGTTCACTATTCTCGAATCAAGAAAGCTTGGAGCAATATAATTCAGTACTCTGCAGTAGCGAACAACACAAGTGTTAACCACCGAAGAGTCTGTTACCGGGACAACATAAGCGGATAGTCTTGGATTAGTTTAAATATGAGTTAAAGAATTTCAAATAACTGAACGGCATAATAGTGACCTGGCAAGATTGATGGTGTTTGAGTACACTCTTGTTTTGTCGTTGGAACTAAGGCTTTTCTCATTTTTAAATGTTGCACTCACTAGTGACAAAATAATGTCCTGAGTTTGGAGCAATTCGTTATAAGAGCGATTTAATGACCGGATGTTGAGAAATAGCTGAATTGTAGCCATTAATTTCACCTGGCGCCGGAATCGCTTTTGCTGCTATAGTGGGTTGATACGGAACGAGAAGGCTGTCAAGCCTGATGTTGGTTACTTATAAACACTATATATTTCTATGGCGGTTTACTAAGACCAAACGAAATACCATTAACTCAACGATCATTTCAACAAAACACGATATTAACAAAATTTGGGGCATTTAAGATTTTCCGATTATGTATAAACAACCTGGTAGTATGAAATTGATATCATTTACTTGGTTGCTATCGTAATCATTAAGTTGCTGCAATTATTTATGAGTTTGTATTGTTCAGTCATTCGTTCGTTAGTTAAATTATTCATCTATAGTTTTCTAACATAGTAATCTATCTCAGAATCTATACATCATAAATAGTGAATGGCCCACAAGCTACAATATATTAGACCCAGCAATACAATTGCAATTCGTCACCAGTACTTTTTCCGTCTGAAATTGTACTTCCTCATTGTACTTATTTACTGCTATACGAAACGAGTTAGTGTGAATTAAGTATTTGCATTCTGTCGATTACGAGATGCAACGCTCCTTCATGAGCAGTTTGTCTAAGTAAACACTTATTCGAGTGTCATAATCAAGAACTGCCAAACAACACGTAAAACCACACTGTCTATAAGCGTTCTACTGACAACTTCGATTCCTACTGATGAGTATATTACATATTTATTCGTCAAAACTTCAGTTTTATGATTAGGCTGCTAATTATTGTACATTCGTGGACATTGTTATAAGAAGTTCCATTTGCGTGCACATGGTTCTGGTCCCATTTCACTGCACAGCATTTTGAGCAAAGAACCCGTACTCTATTCTCGTGTTGACCGTTACCTCAGGAGTGAAATTTGGAATACGGAAACTGTACGTAAGCCCGTTGTATACGTACACACACACACATACATACATACATACATACATGTATACATACATACATACATACATACATACATACATACATACATACATGCATGCATGCATATATATATATATATATGCATGCATATTTCAGTGAATTTCGTTGGTAAAGCATCGATTTTGGAGCTATTATCAATGATCTGTTCATACATGCATACATACATACATACATACATGCATGCATGCATGTATATATATATATGTATATATATATATATATATATATATATATATATATATATATGTATGCACGTATGAACAGATCATTGATAGTAGCTCCAAAATCGACGCTTTACAAACGAAATTCACTGAAATATTTTTTCTGCATTGCGAGAGATATTCGCCTGTCATTCTTGTCGTTAATGATGCTTTGAACCTGCCTCACTTGTTAGTAACCTGCACACAACGGACTGCGATATAAAATAAAATGGAATATGTTGACCATTGAAACTTGTTTTTGTCATCCAGTTCGTTTTTCTGTCGTTGATGCTGATATTGTTCTTGCTATTATCTTTCAATTCTTTAACATATTCAAATAATTCTCTCGTTTCGTTTCTTTGTTCTGAAATTACCAAAAAAAGTTGTAAAGTGGAGTGATATTATCAAGAAACTTGGAAGGCTTTAGGTGTAACACTGAAAAAGAACTTCGAGTTTGATGCCGACAATTTACGAAATCCAACGATAGAATTATGCCTGTTGTTACTTGAAGGAAAAGCAAACAGCAACTGCTTCGAATTGAATGAAATATAGACCTTAAGGTGAGTTTTTTGTTAACATTAATAATCATAATAATTTTCTCATTTGCACTGTACTATTAAATTTTAATGGCTCAGAGGATTCTATGCAATTCTAATCGACTGTAATCTATACCCTTGCGATTGACGTTACGTTGGCCTCATGATTCTGCACTGAGCGATGTGTTGTGTCTTTGAGCAAGATATTTCATTTCACGTTACTCAGTCTTACTCAGCTGAAATGAGTACTGCTCTACTGTTGGTGCAGCCCTCTCTTCTTTCTCTCTCTCTCTTCGTCGTCGATGTTCCACTATTTCAGGATAGGAGACCCGAGATGAGGCACCTAAAGCGAAAGAATGGTGAATGCTACCAAATCACAATCGCTTGCGAATGACGGCTAGTTTTTTGTTTGTTTGTTTTTTTTACCTTCCTCATACAAATAAACATTTGCTTGTATTTATTTTATACTAGCAAACATTTCAACTTGTTTGATGAAAAACAAAAAACACATTGTTAACGTCTATGTTACAGTAAGGAGTGTCTACCATTGAGCTGAGTCGATCTGAGTGGCTTATTTACCGACTGGGGAATAATTTGGCTTATTCGATTTCCAAACGTTTTATTCGGGGGGGGGGCGAAAGAAACAAAACTCAGTAGCATAATACATTTGTAATACATGCCGAGCATCTTTACGGCTTTAAGAGGCATTTAATTATTTATTATTTTTCTTGCTTTATTGTTTCCTCAAATATTGCTAGATTACATCTACCATGATTTATTATTAAAACATCATGTGTATTTGTGAGTAGTTATCTGCTTTTGTCTTTTCCAAAATGCTTAAATATTAATATAATTCTATTTTCTACTTCTCCAATCGGTAAGGTGCGAAGTCTAGTAATTAGGAGTGTTAAGCTCATGTTCGTAAAAGTGTGGGTTCTGAATAGAATCCACATCCTTACGATCATGAGTTTAACACTCCTAATGTCCGAGTTTTCTAAGCTTTGGTCTTTTGAAGCGGATACTGCCTCTCACTCGCAGATGGCTTAGGCAAACGTCCTCCTCAGTCAATCCTCCTCCAGTATAAAAGTATATGCTCAGAGCAAGCCCGTTCACTCGAACCATGCTCATCACTACCATCCACCTTTCTAATGAAATTTGCTGGAAGGCAGCACTTCCCTTTCCACCATCAGCTTTCTTTTCATGTGAAACCTGAAGCAGTTGATAAGAGCTTGGCCAAAAAAGAAACTGCGTCTTCAGTTCTTTCAATCTCGTCCACAATATAACCCCTTTACCATGGCCACCAAACAGATAAAGACAGCCTTCTCTCCTGGGTCAAAGGTAGGCAGTGAAGCAGTCTTCACAATGGACTCAGTTAATAGCGAGATCTGTTCTATACGTGACAGAAGTTGTTCGGCGTAAACCCATAAGTCGGCAATGGCTCGAGCATTGGACGAGTGCCTGCAGAACGGCTTCATCGTTCTCCACGCATCTAGGATAGGACCGGCTACCACTAGTACTGTGGTGACTCTAGAGATTATCTAGAACTGGCGATGTCCCCCTCTCCACCCCAGTAGCACTACATGACCGAGAATTTTGAAAATCATCTATAAGTCCTTGGTCGAGAGTCCTCTGGAAAAGACCATCCAATTGATATTCGTCAACACCCAGAGCTCTAACAAATGGCGACCACACTCTCTCACCATCACGTCTGGGCATCATTAGCTACGGCGTGCCCAGTCCTTCACTCAACAGATGTTGACAGCAAATTTAGCGTCTGTCGAATGTAATGCGTCTCTTCCACAAAAAGCGCAGACGCTCCTGTCTGTTCAGATGCGAAATGAGGCAAGGCTCGACGATCAGGTAGTAATAGATGATAGACATAATGTAGGTGTTCGCCCATCGTACTGAATGGGAGGGAGATGCACCGTTGAATGACTGACCTACAGGTGGCCATTTATTCTGACCACAGAACAAACGTCGCTATACATTCCAGCAATCCAGCTTCTAAAGATAGGCCCAAGTGTAGCCGCCTTCAGTACACCCGCGAAGTATTAATAACATTCGACCCTGTCGAAAGCTTTCGACAGGTCTAAATTGATAAGGGTCTCACCAATACCAAGCTTTTTACACAGCCCTTTTATAATATACCACGTGAAGTGAGGTTGTCTTGGCTATATATGTTTGGTTTGGTACGTATCTGTGCTTCACCTACCAGAGTATTGATGACAAGCGCTAACCACTTAGCTGAAACCTTTGTCCAAAATATTCAACACTGCATAGTTATGAGCCTGAACTTGTTAAAATCATTCCCTTTGTTCGGATCCTTTTTCAGCATCATCACCATACCACATTTTTGCAGGACTGGGAATTCTTCCGTTCCACTGCTAGTTGGAGTAGACATCCATCAAGAGGTCCCCGAAAAATTCTAGCATATGAGTTGTAGGGCAGACCATCCAGCCCTGTGAATTCTCCCTCATTTGGCTGCCCACCGCCTCTGTATTTCGTTAGCCATTATCAGCCATTTGTAGAACGCGGCATACCCAGGCAAGAACTGTGGCAAATCTTCGAAGTAGGCGGTAAAACCCATCTCCGTTTTCAGTCCACTATCCACTTTTTAGCGAAGCGCCGCTAATAAACATTGATATCTGCTTGGAATCGAATGGCATGTACCATTCATGATCCATCAAGGACTGAATTGTGGTTTTATTGCCACGTCGTGGCCCTGCCACCCGGGTCCATCGAACAGTTTTCGTTTTCTCATGCTTTAGCACGCACATTCTAAGTTTGACAACGCAACCTTCGTACTTAGTATCTAAGAATCCACCAAGGGCCAAACTTGCTGCTAGCATGTCAGTTGCGATGCATTTTCCAAGTACTTTTACGTTACTAATTAGCTCTCCTTCTACTCTAGAATATATATCACTATTTTCTTACTAAACCAAATCAATTCTAATCTAATGACTTATCCAGGGCTAACCACCATCGGCTGCTGACGATTGCCCTATCAACTCCCTCTTAACTAAATCTCTGAAAAACACGTTTATATATGCGTGTGCTTGTGTGTGTGCGCGTGTGTGTGTATTGTTCCCTCCTATTTATCACCTGAAGAGACACATCTGCACCGTCGGATGCTCCTGAACTAGCTGTTAAGTATCCCACCCGTGAGGAATCGATGCTAGATGTGTCGAAACAATTGTAGTGATTAATAAAAATTCTCGTATCTTCCATCTTCCGTCTTTCATTTACCATATACATAACGAACACTGTGAAAGTGACCAGGTATAAACCATTCGTTTTATTATCTTATATATATATATATATATATTATATATATATATATACATACATATGCATGTATATGTATGTATATATATATATATATATATATATATATATATACATTCATACATATATATTTATATATAGATATATATACATACATATGCATGTATATATATATATATGTATGTATATATATATATATATATATAATATATATACATTCATACATATATATTTATATATAGATATATATACATACATATGCATGTATATATATATATATGTATGTATATATACATATATATATATATATATATACATTCATACATATATATTTATATATAGATATATATACATACATACACGCACTCACACACACACACACACACACACATATATATATATGATTAAATTATTAACAATATACATATGTATATAATTATATTAAGGGAGCAAGGGCGAAAATGACCTAACTTCAACATGCTTGAAATACCGAGATATTAATTTAATGTATAAATTACCTATAAATTTTTATTGCATGCTGACTACCTGATAAAATCTTTAACGTGATTTTTATCCTTACAATCTATATATATTTTTAAATATGTGTATGTAAGTATGTATGTATGTATGTATGTATGTAGTATGTATGTATGTATGTATGTATGTATGTATGTGTGTGTGTGTGTGCGTATGTGTATGTATGTCAAGAAGAGAAAATAATTAACAGATAACCGATAGTCACAAATTTTTTTATGTTTAATAATTTTCTTAATACGCTATTGCCAATGCTGGTTTCTTAACCTCTTGTATATCGGCTTAGATTGCCACACAAAAGTTAATCGGATGAAATCTACAAAATATATGCGGAGATGTCACAATTCAGTTAGTTCAATCATACACCAATGCGAAATACATTTTAATTAAAATTTCAAGGTTGTCATGTGTCTTTTTTGGCTAAAATTAATCATGAAGTTAAAGAAACTTTCTCGTCATATATGCGCAGGTTGTATGGTAAGAAGTTTGCTTCACAACCACATAGTTCTGGGTTCAGTCCTACTTTGTGACACCTTGGGTAACTGTCTTTTACTTTAGCCCCAGCCCGTCCAAAGCTTTGAGGGAGAATTTGGTAGTCAGAAACTAAAAGAAGCCCGTGTGTGTGTGTGTGTGTGTGTGTGTGTGTGTGTGTGTGTGTGCCTTTGTGTTTGTGTTTATATTGTATTTTACCACCAGCACTGCTTGATAACCGATGTTGGCTTGTTTATGTCCTCGTGACTTAGCAGTTCATCGAAAGAGCTCGATAGAAATATGTACCGGACTTAGAAAAAAAAGTTCTGGAAGGGGTCGATTTCTTCCACTAAAACCATTCAAAGCTGTGCACCAGCATGGCCACAGTCCAATGACTGAAACAAGTAACGGATAAAAGATCTCACGTTTGATTTTAATTAATTATCTTGGATAGTCATACTAGTTGTATTAACCCCGACCGTACCATAAGAATATTAATGTTGGACACAAGAGAAAATCGAAACAATCTTTCATTAAAAAGGTTTTATCTTTCATGATGTTACACAGGCAATCAAACCAAGTTTATCAGCCTCTACAGGGAAATTA